>NW_005199916.1:129891-159758 GCF_000372725.1 Emiliania huxleyi CCMP1516
CGAAGGGGGGTGAGGGCGAGGCGTCGTTGCGGGGGCGGTGTGGGCGCCAGGGTGAGACCGGTGGTGCTGTCGAGCTCCGCGTCGACGGGCGCGTTCGGCGGCCGCACGAGCAGGTTCTGCGGCCTGGAGGGCAATGTGGAGGGCAAGGGGGACGTGTGGGCCGTGTGCTGGCGTGGCGAGCAGGCTCTGCGGCTTGATGTCGGCCATCTCTCGGCTATACCTCGGCTATCTCTCGGCTACCTCTCGGCTGTCTCTCGGCTGCCTCTCGGCTGTCTCTCGGCTGCCTCTCGGCTGTCTCTCGGCTGTCTCTCGGCTGTCTCTCGGCTACATCTCGGCTACATCTCGCTTGATGTCGGCTACATCTCGGCTACATCTCGGCTATCTCTCGGCTGCCTCTCGGCTGCCTCTCGGCTACATCTCGGCTACATCTCGCTTGATGTCGGCGTGGATAAGGCGGACACGCGAGAGAGCGCGCAGCATGTCGGTCAGCTGCGCGGCGGAGCAGGCCGTCAGTCGGCGGGACACACGTCCTGGCGCGGACGACGGGCCGCACGCACTCGCGGGACACACGGGGCAGACACGCGTGGCGGTCTGTGCGATCTCGGGAGAGGGTCGACGGTCACAGAAACGAAGAGTCAGCAGTACCAGCGGGCCGGCTCTCGGCCGAGCGAGGCGTGATCACACCTGCGCGGCGGCGGCGACCACAAAGTCGAGCCTGCAGGGCCGCAGCCCTCGCTTCAGCTGCACCTCGTGTAGCGACGGACCTAACGCGCAGATTGTGGGAGATTGTGGGGAGATTGTGGGGAGATTGTGGGGAGCTTGTGCACCTCACTGCAGCGACGGGCCTGGAGTGTCGCACCGGCGTCGCCAGCGTGAGAGTCCGGGTGTGAGTGTGCTCTCTCGACTAGCACAGGGGGTGCGGCGCGTGTGCAGTCGAGATACGGCCGACTGTGCGCGCTCTCACAAGGCCCTCGCTCGGCTCTACCGCGGGTGCACCCCCTCCGCGGAGGGCGCGGCGGCGGAGGGGATGCATCTAGGGCGAGGGCGCCATGCAGCGACAGCGCGAGCGCGGAGCGCACACCGCACG
Organism: Emiliania huxleyi CCMP1516; assembly: GCF_000372725.1. Classification (NCBI taxonomy): domain Eukaryota; phylum Haptophyta; order Isochrysidales; family Noelaerhabdaceae; genus Emiliania; species Emiliania huxleyi. The sequence continues at coordinate 130,979 of NW_005199916.1, forward strand.
CAAAGTCGACAGCACCGTGCAGCTGCGGGAAGAGGCCGCCCGACGGGCCGAGCAGGTGCAGTGCCGCCAGCTCGCGCGACGGGTCGCCGAGCGAGCCAACCTTGAGCGCCAAGTCGCCGCCGCCCTCGGCCGGCACCGGCGAAGTTGGCGACGCGCGGCCGGGCTTGCAGTCGGCGACGCGCTCGCACTGCCAGACGACCGAGTGGGCCCCCGTGCCCACCCGCTTGGCCACGCGGAAGCTGGCTCCGCCGAGCACGAACCGGGCACCCGGCACGCAGCCGTCCGCCTCGCACCCCATCGACCCTCTCCAATCGGCGTCCGACTGCGGCGACGACCAGCCCAAGCCCTCCAGGTCCCACGGCGCTCGCCGCCGCCGCGAGCGTCTCAGCAGCGGCAGGTCCGACGGCGTGGCGGCCTCCGGCCCCGTGACGAGGTCCACGAAGCTGTCTACGAGCGACGGCGAGACCTCCAAGCAGTCGCACGCCGGCCCGCCGTCGCAGCAGCCAGGGCACAGGCTCCCGCCGCAGAAGTAGGGGAGCAGATCACGCAGGCGCGTCATGAGCGGCGCCGCGTGTGTATGTGCCTGTCACCCAGTCGTCGCGTATATTTCTTTTCTCCTCTCTCGTGTGTTTGGTATATTGTTGGCAAATCAAGACACAGAGCTCACACAGAATCACAGCGGGAGGAAAGCGGCGAGTCGCAATTCCTGGGGTCCTTGTGGCGGGCCACCCTGTCCAGAGAGGCATGGATGCCAATCTGGGGTCTCTCGACCGAGTCTATGAGCCCTGGCCGCCTCCCGCCGGGTGGCAAGGTTAGAAAACCAAGCAACGGAGATGGTGCGGGAGCGCACGGTTGTTCCAGGGGGTCACGACACGCACCGACCCTTCACGAACCGAAAGGCTGTTGTGCCCGGGGAAGGCACAGTAATCCGGGCACGTGTTGGGCGCCCCATTCCGTTTAGGGCTAGGTCGGCTCAGGGCCCCGTCCACTTCCCTCCCGCCTGGCGCGTGATGACGAGGAGATGCCACCCAGGCCAGCCAGGGCAAGGGCGGAGGGCGAGGGCGGAGGGCGGGATGGGCGCCAAGCGGGAGGGAGCGGACGGAGTGGAATGCACAGGTGGGGGATGGCGAAGGCGGAGGGGGGGGAAGGGGCTTAGCGCGAACACTAACCAGGTACAGCACAAAAAGAACTCGCAAGCCTAACATGTAGAATAAGGTTAATGACTGCACTCTAAGTGCTCTGTCGACGTCGGCCGCGTGGAGGTACCGGACAACGTCGAGAAATCCTCCGTCGGTCTCGGGAACCATACTACTCAAAAGTACAATATAATACCACAAAGCACCACTAGCGATTTCGCGCGGAGGGCGTAGTGAAGCGCTGGGGCGCTCACTGTGTGTTATTCGGGTGGGGATCCATCCGTGGTAACCGGCTTTACCTTTAGTCACAGATCCAAGCTCAGACGCCACACCAACACCACAAACACGCTCACTTCGCCGCTGCTGTAGAGGGCCCCCGGGGGCCCATACTACGTCGAAGTACGGTGAACTGCCGGTGAGTGCCGAAAGACTGCGCCTCGCCAAGTAGCAAGTTCCGGTCGCGTGGTCGAGGAACGTGGAGAAGTCGGGGCCGGCGTGCCGTACGGCGAGCGGGGCCGCAGCGAGGAGGAGCATATACACGCACACACGCGTGTTGAAGAGGACCTGGCCCGCACCGCAGAGCTTAGCAGTGTTTTTCTTTTCCTGGCCCGTATCGTCGAACACGAATTCTTTTCTTCGCGATGTCCACCCCGCCGCGCCGCCGCTCGCGCCGCCTCGCCGCCTCCGCCACCGCCGCGCCCTCGCCAAGCACGCCGCCGCCCGCCCGCCTCCTCGACCTCCCCAGGGAGCTCCTCGAGCGCGCCCTCTCTCGCTGCGACAGCCCCATCGACATCGCTCGCGTCGCGGCCGTCTCGCTCCTCTTTCACTCGCTCGCGGAGCAGGGCATCCGCTTGTGGGCGCAAGAGCGCGGCTTCGAGCTGCCAGCGCAGCCCGAGGGCGAGAGCTGCGCCGTGCGGTGGCTGTGCTTTGCTGCGTTGCTGTGCGATACCAGCCCGCCGGCGAGGGCGAAGGCAGGCCTGTATCACAGCGTCTTCATTGACGGCGAGGGGCGGCTCTCGTCGTGCGGCTGTGCGCCGGATCACATCCCAGGCCTCCTTGGCCACGGCGAGGGCGTGACGCGGTTCAACAAGCCGACCCGCCTCCCTTCTCCGCTGGGCGGCGAACGCGCCGTGAGCGTTTCGGTTGGACACTACCATAGCCTGGCCCTTACTGCCGACGGCTCCGTCTGGAGCTGGGGCTTTGGAGCCTCTGGCCGGCTGGGCCACGGCGACCGGCAGGACCAGCTCCTGCCCAAGAAGATTGAGGCGTTGGCGGGCCAGCGCGTCGTCGCTGTGTCGGCTGGAGCCCACCACAGCCTCGCCACCACCGCCGACGGCTCCGTCTGGAGCTGGGGCGATGGAGCTTGCCAGCTGGGCCAGGGCGACCACCAGGACCAGCTGCTGCCCGAGAAGGTCGAGGCCTTGGCAGGCCAGCGCGTCGTCGCTGTCTCGGCTGGAGATGGTCACAGCCTCGCCACCACTGCCGACGGCAGCATCTGGAGCTGGGGCAGTGGAGGGCAAGGCCGCCTGGGCCACGGCGACCAGCAGCGCCAGCTGCTGCCCAAGAAGATTGAGGCCTTGGCTAACCAGCGCGTCATCGCTGTGTCGGCTGGAGTATTCCACAGCATCGCCCTCACCGCCGACGGCAGCCTCTGGAGTTGGGGCTATGGAGCCGTTGGCCGGCTGGGCCACGGCGATGGGCAGGACCAGTGGCTGCCGAAGAAGATCGAGGACTTCGCTGGCCAGCGCGTCGTCGCCGTGTCGGTTGGAGAGGCTCACAGCCTCGCCCTCACCGCCGATGGCGCTGTCTGGAGCTGGGGCGGTGGAGCCTCTGGCAAGCTGGGCCACGGCGACTGGCAGATCCAGCTGCTGCCGAAGAAGATCGAGGCCTTTGCTGGGCAGCGCGTTGTTGCTGTCTCGGCTGGAAGCTGCCACAGCCTCGCCCGCACCGCCGACGGAGCCCTCTTCGCGTGGGGCCAGGGCGATCGCGGCTGCCTAGGCCACGGAGAGGACTTGTCGAACCAGCTGCTGCCCAAGAAGGTCGAGGCGTGGGAGTCGGGGCAGTGAGGTATCGGGGGCTCTGTAGACCGGCCGGGCGTTTAGCGGCGTAGCTGCACCACAGGAGCTCCTGCGGGCGGGGGCATCACACGTTCAGCAAAACAGGGGCGTGAGCGCCGCGGTGTTGGGCAGGTGCCGGGGCAGGTGCGCTCATGCAGGTGCGCTCATGCTATAGCGCGTAGCTACTGCACGTAGGGGTAGGCGTTCGCGCCCCCCCTCGCTCGGCCACACCCCGGCAGCCGGCAGCCAATGTGTGTCGTTTCCCTCGCCCCGCCCTCGGACCGCCCTCGCCCCGCCCTCGGACCGCCCTCGCCCTCGCCCCGCCCTCGCCCCCGGCGGCATCCCCCCCCCGGCCGCACCCGGTCGGGCCGCCACCCACCGCAGTTTCGTCTTCGACCGCCGACGCCCGCGCGCAGGTGCGCCGCATCCGCGACGAGTGCTCGCTCGCACGCACAAAGACTCAAAGAGGAGAGAGATGACAGTCAGTGAGTGAAGCTGATTCCTACCTATCCATCCGTTTCTCATACATACGGACTCGAGCTCTCTCTACCACTCTCGACGCTCGGAGGACCCCCGATAATAAATAAATAAAATAAATACAACGGACATCCCAAACTAGGGCTGGGTCGAGGACAGACACGTCCCCACCTTTGCAGGATTTTGCAAAAGCGAGGGGGGAGGGCGCATCGCCGCGCGGAGAGGGCTGGGCACAGGGCACAGGGGATCTCTCTCGCCCCCAGTTCGCCCCCGAACCTGGGGGGCACAGGGGAGCTCTCTCTACCACTCTCGACGCTCGGACCCCCCACGCATAGGTTAGGATGCATAAACGACGGGGGGAGGGGGGCAAAGAAAGAAAGAAAGAAAACAGACAACCCAAGGGAGGGATGGGAGGACGGCACGCCGCCACCACACAGGGATTTTAAGGGAGGGGGGCAGTCAGAAGAAAGGGAGGCGAAGCGTTTTTTCTCAGCGATTTTTCCGCTTCGAACACTGGGGCGTCGCCGGTGAGGTTGGGGGCGGAGCAGGTGGGAGGGAGCCCGGCGAACGCGGCGGCGCAGGAGTGCGTGAGGGGCTCCGTCCCACCGTGGCTCAGGCCGTGAGACTGAAGGTGCGGAGTGCGGCGAGGAGTCCGATGGCCGCGGCTGCAGCACCGGCGACGGCGACGGTGGCTCCGGTCGAGTCAGGCTGCGCCGGCGGCGGCGACGGTGCCGTCGGCCGCTGGTCGACCAGTGGCTCGGACTCGTTGCTGCAGCCGCATGCCCTGCACGAGTGCGGGCGTGCAGGGCGCGCCCTCCAGGGCCGTGTTGTGCTCACCATTATACGGCACCGGGTCGACGCCGCACCTTCGCGCTTGTACCAGCCGGGGTAGCTGGTCAAGTTGCAGGGCGTCGAGCCTACTGTTGTACCGGCCGCATGCCTGCTAATCTCCCCACAGGAGAGCTGCTGGGCAGCAGGAGGACTGGGCAAGCACGCATCTCGCGTCTGAGCGCAAGAGCCAAGAGATGCCATCGCGGGTCCGGGTGAAGAGGTGGGAGCAAGAGCGCGCGCGCGCGCGGCGCGCGCGCGCGCCGGCCGTCTGGAGTCGGAGCGGGTTGTGCTGACCTCAGTACGCGCTCGCGGGGCCTCGAGGCCGCGCGGCGAAGAGCATGAGACGACTTTTGCGGCCGCCGTCGAGGCGCTGCCGAGGCGCTGTCTTGCGCCGCGCCCGTTCTCCACAGCGGCGTTTCGAATCCAGACGAACCCAAGGTGTGGAAGAGCCGGGTGGACCCTCTCGAGTGATCGGGCTGCCTTCGCGCGCGGCACGTCGAACGGCGCAGCCGTCAGTACCTAACCTGCTCGTTGGCCCGTGCGATGGCTTGGACGGACGTATTCATTTTAAGAATTTTACAACCACACGTGTTTTTGGCGATATAGATTCATTTTTTCGGCAAAATTGAATCTATGTGGCGTATTTAAATGAACGCCAGAAAATCTATCTATCTGGGCGCGACGCGTCGAATCTCTTTCCGCTACCGTTTACTTAATGAAATGAACTCGGGGGCACGGGACGCGGCACAAACGGGACACAAACGCCAGGCTACAAAGACGGGGAGGCACGTAGTGACGCAGGGGAGTTTACTTACTCCCACTATGAACGGCCAAAACATCTCTCTCTCTCTCTCTCTCTCTCTCTCTCTCTCTCTCTCTCTCTCTCTCTCTCTCTCTCTCTCTCTCTCTCTCTCTCTCTCTCTGTATCTCTCTCTCTCTCTCTTCTTCTCCCCCCCCCCCCCTCTCTCCCTCTCCCTCTCTCCCTCTCTCCCCCTCTCTCTCAGACACTCTAGCACTCAGCGGTCTCTTCTCTTCCCTCAGCAGTCTCTTCTCTCGAGTCTATTGCACGAGCGCTAGGGCTAGCGCCTGCGCAGTTGTGCGGCTGGCTGGCTCCCGGACTGGCGCGTTTGACAGTGTCCGCGACATGTCCGTGACGTGTCCGAGACATGTCCCGTAGGTGTGTCAGCTCGCGCGGCGCGTTTGACAGTGTCTGCGACACGTCCGTGACGTGTCTGAGACATGTCCCGTAGGTGTGTGAGCTCGCGCGGCGCGTTGGCGCGCTATGCGGGCCCGCCGCGCCCTACGCGGGCGGCGAGCCGACGTGCGTGCCGCAGTCATAGGCAGCGCTGGCGAAGCGAGGAGGTCGGCGCAGGCCCCCAGATGCGGTCACAGCGAGAGAAGCGAGACAGCAGATGCTGTCGGAAGGGTGAGGAGCAGCCTGCCGTCGAGTGGCGCGCCGCACAAGCCCGCCGTCGGCGGCCCGGTTCGAGAGCAGGTAGTCGTGGTAGTATTGAGCGCGCAATCGCGCCCGAGCCGGCCCGCCCTGGCCCTGCAGACCCTCCCAGAAAGTTGGCGATGCTCTACAGCATGCCCAGAGCATACCGGACAGGCTCCCGTCGAGCGACGAGCTATGCTGGCTCGCCGCCGGCGGCGAGCTCGAAGACCCGCGCCGAGCCTCGCCGAGCCTGGCGGGCCCACCCACACGCCCGCGGCCGCAGGCAAGCAAGGCGAGCTTGCTGGCGTCTTTGCCAAGCGCCAGCATGCCAAAAGACACCTCGCAGCGCGCGAGACGTGCCGAGACCGATACGCCCTGGCGCCGCGCGAGCGTCCGGTGGGCTCCCGCACCAAGCGCGCGGCCGCCGCGCGCATTCGCGGCGGCAGCGGCCGGGGGCGGAGCGCGCGCATAGACAGTTGTTATCTACCCTTATAAGTCTCTCGTGTCCGCGCCGACGCTCTTTTAACGTAGAACGTAAAAGCTGAACACTCGAGAACACCGCCCGCCGACGATCGATCAGTCCACAATCGTCGGCCCGCAGCGACCCGCAGCGCTATACATGGATGCCGCCGCCCCCCCGGCCCCTACGGCCGACGCGCCGATGCACGACCGGCCTCCGTCGGACGGCTCTCCGGCCTCTCCGGCCGCTGCCGCCCGCGTTGCTGCAGATCCAGTCCCTCTCACGCTCAGCGATACCCGCACAACCTACGACAACTTTGAGGTCGCCGGCTTTGGCCAGGTGCAGCCACCACCTGCTTGCCTCCATGTTCACGCTTCGCGCCCCTCCCCCCCCTCTGACGCCGCCGTATGACCTTAGGTGAGGGGCACGACTACCCGCCTGGAAGGCGCTCTCATCAGCAAGTCACCCAGGCACCAACTCCTGGGCGTTTACGCTTGACTACGAAACCATGCAGTGGATGCAGCTCGATCAAAACGGCGACGCCAACAGCTGGCCCCTGGGCGAGTTCCTTGCGCTCAGGATGAGGTGCGAGCCATGATGCTCGACTATCAGCGTGCACCAAGTCGCTCACATTCCGTGAGTTCGTCAACGGGCCGAACTCTCCAAGTCGACGGCGATCTCGAACTCTGACAACTGGACCGGTGCACCAGCCGCGGAGGACGATGGCTCCCTCGACGACATCCCTTCATCGACGGACGCCTTCACCGCCGCCGGCCCTGGGTCATCCAGCGCGGCCTCCGACGGCCTGCACGTGATCGAGGTACAGAAACGGTGGCTGCCGCAGCTCACACCCTAATCTATCTGCCTTAGGCACGGAGCCAACGGAGCCATCGCGCATGCCCGCATCGCGTGCGGCTCCGAGGTCTCCCGCCGAGACCGGCTCGGCGCGGCGCGTGGCCGCACGCCGCCGTCGAAAAGGCGATAGGAGAGGGGAGAGCGCCGGCCACATCGAGCGAGCGCTGACGTGTAAGGTGTCTGCGCTGCTCCGGTGTGTGTGGGATTATGCCTCCCCCCATCTGTGCGGCGAGGTGTTTGCGGTGGGTGCGATGGCCGATCGTGCGCGATAGCCTCCTATTGTGCGTGGTGTGTCGGTGTGTCGGTCGTCCGGAGCGTGTGGCGGCGCCGTTGCATGCAGCGACTCTGCTCACGTGCCAGCTGCCACGACTGAGCTTTGACTGACTTATGAGTGCTGATGGATGATCTCCGACAACCCAAAACCAAAATGAAAATGCGGAGTGGCCCCACTTTGGCGTGCAGATCCTGCGTCTCTCACTGCCCGCGAACAACAGAGGCGGGGGCCGCCGCAGGTCCCCCACTAGTGGCGCTATATCGCGCTGTGGTCGCGGCGGAAAGAATTCGCCCCCCTCCCGGGGCGATTTTTCCGCGACTCGCAAAAGCCTCGCTGCCGCCGCTGGTGACGCCGCGGCCCCACGCACCCCACACAAAGAGGGCGGAAACTCCCTCGCGCCTGCAGAGAGCGCGCGGCCGCCGCCGCCGCCGCTTCTAGCCGCCTCTCTCGTGCTCTCCGTCTCCCGACCCCAGCCCCACCCCGCTTTCCCTCGCTCCCTCTGAGCGCGCCCCGCTGTGTTGCAAGGTTGCCATGACGCTGCAGCGCTTGCACTCGAACGGGAACTACCCGTCGGTGGCCTCTCTCGCGAGCGCCCAGCGCGCCGCGCTCGTCGCGCCGCTCGTCGCCCTCGGCGCTGTGGGCCTCTCGCTCGGCGCTGCGTGGGCGTGGCAGGCCAAGCAGCAGATGCCGCTGCTCGACGATCGCGCCGAGGAAGAGGGCGCGGAGGGGGAGGGGGCGTGCGTGGATCTGCCGGCGGCCACCAAGCCGGCGGCGCGACGCCGCCACAAGCGGCAGAAGGGGCGCTCTGCCGACGCCAAGGCGGTTGCGGCGGCGCAGCGCGGCAAGGCCTCCTCCGCAGAGGAGGGGTCGGAGGCGGGGAGCGAGGGGGCGACCGGCAAGGCGTACGGCAAGGGGTCGGCGGACGGCGTCGAGCGTGCCGACTCCGACACCGCCTCGACGCACGAGCCGGCCGCCGAGGCTGCGGCGCTTGCCCCTCCGGGGGATGCGGACGACGCCGCCGACGACGCTGCCGCCGACGACGCGGCAGCCGACGACAGCGCGGCCGATGTCGAGGTTGCGCCGATGCCGGCCAGTGAGCCGGAGCTGTGGACGACCAGCATGCCCGCCTCACCCCCCGCCGCCTGGAGCGAGGATGCCGCCAGCCCGGGTGGCTGGAACGTCGTTGAGCGGCGACGCGCGCGCACCCGGCGGCCTTCCCCGGAGCCCGACGCGGCGAGCGGCGCCGGGGAGGGCCCTGTCGCGGCGGCGGAAGCTGCTGCTGCGGGCGCAACGTCGGACGCCGGCCTGGCTGTGCTCTCCCCGGAGCCGCTGCCTGAGCCAGAGGCCGACGACGACGCCGGCGCTTCTGCTTCCGCGGCCGCTGCGGCGGTCGCGGCTGTCGGGGCGGCCTCCTCTCCCGACGGCGAGAAGAAGCGGCGGAGACGCAAGAAGAAGGCAAAGGGGGAGGAGCAGCAGCCCAAGGGGGACGGGGCCGACGGGGCGGGCTCGGATGACCAGGCCGGCGCCCCCAGCGCGTGGAGTGTCAGCGTCTCGTCTGACGAGACGCTGCCCCCGCTGCCGTGGTCCAACGCCGCTGCCGCCGCCGCCGACGACGCCGCCTCAACAGAGGCGGCGGTGGCGGCGGCCACCGCCGAGGCGGAGCTGTCGGCAGAGGAGGCCATCCCCCCCGTCGCAACGATGGAGGTTGGCGCTTGGGGGGCCCGACCAAGGGGAAGCGGCCCCGGCAAAGACGGTGCCGCGCGCCCCCTCCCCCCCCGACCCGGGGCCGTGCCCCCCCCCCCCCCCACACACACACCCACCACCCCCACCCACCCACCCGCCCACACCTCCCCGACCCGCACCGCTCCTTCACTAGGCGGCTGGGCCACCGTGACGCGGCGGCGGGGCGGCAAGCGGCGCGAGGAGCGGGCTTCCGGCCCCGTTGCGGGCGGCGCGTGAGGGCCGCGCCGCCAGCTCGCTCCACCCGCGCCCTGGCGTAGAGCAGACCAGCCGCGCCGGGGCTGGTGCGGGTTGGGGGGAGGACGCCTGACGGGGCCGTCCGGCGGCTCTTGTGTTTTGCGGCCGCCTTCACTGTGTCGGTGAGCTGGGGCTTGCCCGCCACTGCTGTGCTTAGATGCACCGAGGGACAGAGGAGAGGAGGTGCGTGATGGAGGGTGTTGTGAGGAGGGGAGGGGGGGAGTGTGGTGTGCGTGTCTGTCGCCGCTGTGATGTGCATGCGGGATGCGAGAGATGCGAGATCGAGAGAGATGATGGCCTCCGCCGCCGTACGTGTCGCCGCGCCGCTCGGCTGTGCGCGCACTCGAGTGTTGGTGTTGGGTTGTCCCGGCAGTCTCACACCGCGAGTGACGCGCACTGTCTTAGTTCTGGTTCGCTTGCTTTTGTCTGTCAGTTGAGGTGTTGGCTGAAGTAAGTCGTCTGTGGGTCGTTTGCTTCAATCGTTCTCGAAATAAGTGTGGTCAATTCAGTATTCACCCTCCAGGCCGACGTTTTTTTATCTCTGGGTCAGTGGGGGGCCGAGCCACCTCGGGGTGGCGGGCGGGCGGGCGTTTTGAAAAACAGAAAACAGAAAACAGAGGGGGGCCAGGGCCCCCACTACGATTAGACACAAGCACCTGGCTCCTGGGACAAAGCGAGCAGCAGCAGCAAGCAGTTCAGCGGAGAGGGGGGGGGGGGAGGAGCCGAGGGGGTGACGTCCCGACACGGCAGGTTGGAGCTGACCCAGGGAGAGAGAGAGAACAGCGATGGCAGCCCCCAATGACTGTAGACAGAAATGACGAGCCGACAGCGATGCAGCGGCAGCGAAAGCGGCGAGGAGGGCCCGCTGCAGAGCTCCGCTGGGCGGCAGCAGAGACATCGGCGGGGGGACGGGGGAGCACGCGGGACACGTCGGCATAGGAGCCAGGGGTGTGTGGGCTGGGCCTGCATCATGAATGGGCCTGATAGCGACGGCGGCGACGTAGGCGAGACGGCGGCGAGGGTGGCGACGGCCACGATGAAGCTGGCTTGACGAAATGGATGACGCCATCGCGCAACAATAGACATCCCCTCGATGTCGTCGTCCTTGCCGGAAGGGGCAGCGCACGCGCCTCTGAAGATCGAGGCGCGTGGCTCAAAGCCGGCGCTGCGCGGGTTCGTGCCCATCCGACTATTGTCTACTTTTCCATTTTTTTGGATGCCGTGGTCGTGGGGGTCACTCACGACCCGCCGCACGAAGTAGGCGGCGCGCAGCGCCGCTCTCGCAGGCTGTTTTTGTCGGTTCTACATTTTGTTTTTGTTTTCAGTCTAGGGGGCCCGACCCCCTCAGAGGCGGCGGGCGGGCGCCCACTGACCCAGAGATCAAAAACGCTCGGCCCCACACACCACACCCCGTAATGGGGTGGTGCTGTGCGACTCCACGAGAGCTGTGCCCTGTGCGACACACAAATAACAAAACCAAAATCTGTGAAATGTGAAACTGTTTGCGGCGGGCAGGCATCTCTTCATCTCTCCCAACACCCAAGGCCACACGCCCCACACAACTCGCAAGCGGCTGTGGCGCTCTCGGGGATCTCGCGATATCTGCGTCCTTCGGTTGAGACCGACGCGTCCCCTGTCCTCCAGCCTGCGGCTCACCTGCCTCACTTTGCCCCGCGCATGCGCATCTCGCCGTCTAGCGCCGCGCCGCTCGCCGCGATCGGACGCCCCTTGAGCCCGGCGCTCCTCTCCACCTTCGCCGGGTAGCGACAGCCGAGGTGACGGCTGTTGGCCCAGACCATCGAGAGGGCCGCCTAGGAAAGGTCAGGTCAGGTAACCTTCCTTCCACAAGGGAGCGGGGGGGCGGGGGGGGGGGGGGGGGGGGGGAACCCTCGAAACTCGACGTTTAAAAAAAAGGGGCCCCCCGGAATTAAAGGGCCAAACCCCCGTCCCCCTGGGTGAGCGGGGGTTAGGGAGAATGGGTTGGGGATTAGGGTTAGGGTTAGTATTGCGGGTCAGTGTAATCGTGTTTGAGGTGTGTATATGCCAGAGTGTGAGGGTGTGTGCGTGTGTGTGTGTCCATGTGTGTGTGGTGGGTGTGTGGGGGGGTGCGCCTGCTGCATGGCCGCCCGCTCGTCACCGGCTGGCGGCGGGCCGAATCGGCGGTGCACCCACCGAGCGCGCTCCGCAAAGGCTGACTCCGTCTCGCTCGGCTGGAGCGTCACGAAGGGGTGGGGCGGCGGCGGAGAGAGCGAGGCGGGCGTGCCAACCAGCCGCACGGAGTCGATCTCGCTCCTACTCATAGGCCCATCTCGTGTGAGTCGACTCATTGTGTGAATCGCCGCACGGAGGCGGGGGCTCGCTCCAAAAGGCGTCGGACCAGCCTGTCGTGTCGAGCACCTGTTCACAGCAATGGGTGTGAAGAGACGCTGTTCACAGCCTGTCGTGTCGAGGACCTTCCCAGCGCGCGCGGGAGGGAGGTGTGGGGTGGGGTGGGGTGGGGTGGAGGGGTTAGAAGGGGGCGGGAGGGGTGGCGAGTCGTGTGCGGGTGCGGGGCAACCACCGGGGGACAGGGTGTCGTGGCGGTGGCGGTGTGTGCGTGGCGAGTGTGGCAGTGGCGGTGTGGGGGGGGAGGGTGGCGGTGGCGGTGCGTGGCGAGTGTGGCAGCGGCGGTGTGTGCGGCGAGGGTGGCGGTGGCGGTGCGTGCGTGGCGAGTGTGGCGGCGGAGACGGAAACTGACCAGCTCAATCGCGCGGACGGGAAGCGTGCCGGGAGAGACCTTGAGCTCGAGCGCGTCGCTCGGCTGCCGGTGTGGGTCGGTGTTGTACCTCTCTCCCCGCCAGATGGTCGCCCAGTCCGACGCCTCGCCGCCCTCACCGCCGACCTCGGTCGCCGCGCGAACCTCGACGAGGGAGCCCGGGTTGAAGGACTGGTACACGGTGACCGAGGAGGGCTCCACGGCGGTGCGGAAGAGCAGCCGCACCCACTCGCGGTCCTCCCCCTCGCGAGGGACGGGCGACCACGCTCGGACGCTGGAGCCAGCCTTGGGATACACGGCCGGGCGGCCGAGCAGCTGCCGCGCGGAGTTGTCGCTGCTCGAGAACTCGGAGCTCACCCCGACGACGCCCGTCGGATACTGCTCGATCGGCCGCGAGGCCGAAGCTGCAGGCGCGCGTGAGGGAGCTGCAGCAGGCGGCGCGGAAGCCTTGCTCGAGGCGGCAGCCTTGCTCGAGGCTGAGCCCAGCGCGACCTTGGCAAGCTGCTTGGCGGCCGCGTCGGGTGTCGTGCGCGCCTTTGGTTTGGCACCGAGCGGGCGGCTGAAGGAGGGCTTGGGCAGCGCCGACGGCGACGGCGGAGAGGGAGTGCTCATATACACACCCGTAATATGGCCGCGCGAGAATAAAAAATAAACTGGGCGTTGCCCGCAACCCGATCCCGATCATCCGGCCCGCTGGGTGCGCTTCTCAGCTCCCCGGCCCTGGATGTGAGGCTGCCGACAACTGCTCCAAGTAGCTGTTAAAATCCGGATCGCGGCAGAGTATTGGTGCAGAGCTCGTCTAGGAATTCACCTCCATCGCGTTCGCCGTCTGCGAGTTGAGCTTCGCCACCTTCGCCTTCTTCTCCCGCGCCGCCGCCGCCTCCCGGTCCTCGCGGCGGTCCGCCAGCGGGTTGTCGCCGGCGTCGGCAACCACGATCATGGCCGTGACGGCCTCGCCTGCCATCTTCGATTCTCGGTCGATCGCGCGTCCCAAAAGTCGCCAAAAGTCGCCAAACGTGGCGGCTCGCAATCACCCGCCCGCCGTCCCGGCGGTCCCGCAGCTCGCGCGAATCTCCCTCTTAACCCACCTCTAACATCACAATAGGGAATTCCTACCCGCGCACCTGCCCAGCGAGGAGCTCGACGCCGCTCCTGGCAGGCGAGGCAGGGATCTCGGCGACGTTGGAGAGCGGGCGCACGATGTCGTGGGCGACGCCCGTCCGCAGCTGACACGTCGTGGTGACGATGATGGCGAGGAGCATCACGGTGGAGAGGAGCGTCCCGGCGCTGCTTGGGCTCGGTCGAGTTAGCGGTCTGGGCATGGGCATGGGCAGGGACATGCTGAGGGAGGGTGTAGAGGATGTAGAGTGTAGAGCGCTGTAGAGCTGTAGAGATGTAGAGCGCTCTGGAGCGCTGTAGAGCTGTAGAGCTCTACATCGGCTGCGTGACGAGGCGGGTGCGTTGTAGAGCGATGTAGAGCGCGATTTTGCTGTAGAGTTTGTTGTAGAGGCTCTACAGCCAAACCGCCGGGAAGGCAGTGACTCAAAGAGGTCGAGTCGCACTAATGGGGTGTCTCCGAGCTTACTGGAGCTCTGATGGACGGCCCTGACTATCACTGACACACAGAGACGGTCACTCTGACGGCACACAACACCCTATAACTGCGTCATGACCAGCCTGCCATGCGTCGCCGGTGCCGCATTCGTCGCTGTGCTTCTTTAGCAGGCGGTGGACTATCGGCTGCGAGGACGGTCGCATTTGCGCGAGGCGAGGCGAGCATTCAGACGCGTTGCATGCGCCATGACTCGCGCCAGCGCGTGCGGGAGCTCCTGGCTGAGCGTTGAGTCCAGGCGAGTTGCGCTGGCCACGATCGCTACGCCAAGCCGAGCTGACGCGCCGAGGCGCCGGCCAGTCGCAGCCGTGAGGCATGCCACAGCAGCAGAGGCACCTGCCACCCATTGGGCGGGCAGACAGAAGGCCAGGGCAGCACTGGTAAGTGCAACGCGCCTCATGTCGGAGAGCGACCGTGCCTCGTTCGCCGCTTATGATGTAGAGTTTGTTGTAGAGATTTCACGTTGTAGAGCGCCTCTACATCGCTCTACAACGCACCCGCCTCGTCACGCGGTGGATGTAGAGCTCTACAGCTCTACAGCACTCTCCAGCTCTACAGCTCTACAGCTCTACAGCGCTCTACACTCTACATCCTCTACACCCTCCCTCAGGGGACATGACGATTTTTTTCTTTATCAGGCGGGCAAAGAATTTCTTTAGGGCCTGCCCTGGATTCGGTACTTCAGCTTGGTATAGTATCATCGTATTGCAGATCATACCCCAGGGCTATACCCTGATACCCTCTTGAGAGGACCCGCATTGGGACCCTAGAGGATAGGCTGATACCCTGGGTGGGTTACCGTTCACACCGGACACGACCCCCCTCTTCACACCTCTTCGCGCGCTGCGCGCGCGCCAAGACAGACAAACGCGCTCGAGTGAGCGTCGCGACTTGGGCTGGAGCAGGTAGTCCCCGACCGCACCGAGACCGAGGGTGAGGACGAGGAGCACGTTGACTCGCAGGACCTAAAATCTCTTCGTGCGGCGGAGGCGCAGTGTGAGGATCTCGAGGTACCCTTAGATGTGGTGGATATGGAGGAGAGCGCAGCTGCAGAGGAAGAAGCAATGATGCAGGCACAAGCGCAAGCAGCCGCGCTTATCGACACGCTGCAGGGTGATATGCACACATGCGGGCGCTGCCAGGAAATCGTTCTCGAAGTCAACATGGCACCGGCAACATCCGGTGAATTCCGAAACAGCTGGCTTTGCCGAAACGAGGAGGCGTGCATTGCGCGCGCAACAGCTGGTGGGCGTAAAGAGTTTGAATGATACCGGGGCGGACCGTGCGGGAGGGCTCGGTCCTTTGGTGCGAGGTGTGAATTGTCGCTTCGCTGCGCGGCCGCCGATGATACCTTGATACCCAGCCGAGATAAGTCCCCACAGAGGCCTAGAGCATACCTTGATACCCCCTCGAGAACAATACGATGATACTATACCAAGCTGAAGTACCGAATCCTGGTACCTCATGTATCGGAGTTATGGTCCTGATACGACCTGTGAACGTGAAGAGAGTGGTACCAGCACTGTCGATCGTTACGGCACGCAAGGGGGGCCTCCCGGACGTATGATCCTAGCCCAATAAGTTCCACGGAGCAGATTTGGATTTTTGACAGAATTAATGCACTGCCCCCGCACGATACTAACTATCGTAGTTTTGGTCCCGGTGCCCTTCACGGCACCACACCGCCGCTTGAAGGCCCGAGATTAGCCTAGCAGTGAGTGGGCATCGCCTGCCGGTCGGCTGGGCACGAGCCAAGCACTTGGGTGGCCGTCGACCGAGTCCGAGCGGCGCCTGAGGTGGGTGCCACGGCGTCCGCACGAAGGCGTGGCGGGGTGAGGAGCCAGGGGTGGTGAACACCTCCCCGACGGGCGCGCGGCGCGCCGGATGGTCCGCCGAGGCCGCCGCCGCCCCGGCGGCGGCGATGGGGGCGGCGGGGCCGACCCGGCCGGCGTTTGTCGGCTCCACCTACAGAGAAGCAGCCTCTGTGGGTCGACGATACTAACTCGGTAGTAACGCGGAGCGGTGCTGTGCGGCGCCGAGTCGTGCGCGAGGCGACCTCCTGAGGCTACCTGAGCTGGCAATGGATGCCACCAGGACGCACGGCTAGCAGGAGCCAGTCAGGCATGCCCTGCTGTGGAGCAGAGCCAGCTGGCGCACCGGCGATACTAACTCAGCGCGCCGCGAGAGGCGAATCTGGGCGACTTTGGAGGCGCAGTTCTCGAGCTTGCCGTCGACGATTGATGTCGGGTAAATTGTCACTGCCGTCCGGGAAGGTCTTCTCTCAACAGGCCGAGCGCCGTGGCCTGGCTCGGCTCGCCGCGAACGCCGCGAATTTATCAGGACCAAAACTCACGAGACCTCGATACTAACAAAAACTACGATACATGAGGTACGGCGCATCGCGCGACGATGCCCGACCCGACCAACCTTGCCCTCATCGGAGGCGTCTTTGGCCTGCTCATCGGCTCCATCTTCTCGCAGCGCGCGCGCTGCGGCCTCGCGTACCTCGTCGTGCCGCTGCTCTCCGCCTTTGCTTTGCACCGCGTGTGGGGCACGAGTTTCGACCTCGTCGAGGAGCTGACCTTCTACGCGAGCTACCACTCCGACTGGCGCAACCAGCTCGTCCACATCGTCTTCGTCCCGCTCCTCGTCGCGTCGGCGATGGTCTTCCTCGCCTACGTGCCTCCGCTCGCCCGCGCGAGGCCGCTCGGGCTGCCGCTCAACTGGGCGACGCTCGCGGCGGCGGCGTGGTCGCTGCACTTCGTGCACGCGGCGCCGCTCGTCGGCTCCCTCGTCGCCGCCCTCACCTTTGCCTTTGCAGTCGGAGCCACGGGCGTGGTGGAGCGCGAGCGAGCAAAGAGCGGCACGCGCGCGGTGCCGTCGAGGGAACAGCAGGGCCGCGCCGCGCTGTGGGCGGGCGCGCTGCACGTGCTGGGCTGGTACATGCAGCTGCACCCTGGCCACGCCCTCTTCGAGGGCCGCAAGGCCTACCGCGCCCCATCCCACTCCTCTCTGCTCTCGACACTGCAGTTGGTCAGTGACGGTTCACGGACTCTCACAGTTCGCTGCGAGTGCCCCACTGTGGAAGAGTGCGCAAGGAGTGGCCCAACCCCTCCGCTGCGTGCCCTCCTCCTCCGCCTGCCTGCGCCGCCCGCTCTCCTCTTCACCCATCTCCCTGCTCCGCCGCCCTCCCTCCTCCCTCCGCCTCCCTCTGCCCCCGCCCCGCCGCGCCTACGCAGAGTGTGGCGGGGACGTGTCTGGGACATGTCCGGGACATGTCCGGTGGGCGGGTGTAGGCGGCGCTGGTGGACGCGCTCGTGCAGTCCTTCATGGACGCGCCGCTCTTCGTCTGGATGGAGGTGGCCGTCTAGCTCGGGATGCGGCTTTGCCGCTCTCGCTGCCCCTCCCGTTCCTGGCCCCTTCCTGGCCCCTTCCTGGCCCCTTCCTGGCCCCTTCCTGGCCCCTTCCTGGCCCCTTCCTGGCCCCTTCCTGGCCCCTTCCTGGCCCCTTCCTGGACCCTTCCTGGCCCCTTCCTGGCCCCTTCCTGGCCCCTTCCTGGCCCCTTCCTGGCCCCTTCCTGGACCCTTCCTGGACCCTTCCTGGACCCTTCCTGGACCCTTCCTGGACCCTTCCTGGACCCTTCCTGGACCCTTCCTGGACCCTTCCTGGACCCTTCCTGGACCCTTCCTGGACCCTTCCTGGACCCTTCCTGGACCCTTCCTGGACCCTTCCTGGACCCTTCCTGGACCCTTCCTGGACCCTTCCTGGACCCTTCCTGGACCCTTCCTGGACCCTTCCTGGACCCTTCCTGGACCCTTCCTGGACCCTTCCTGGACCCTTCCTGGACCCTTCCTGGACCCTTCCTGGACCCTTCCTGGACCCTTCCTGGCCCCTTCCTGGCCCCTTCCTGGACCCTTCCTGGCCCCTTCCTGGACCCTTCCTGGACCCTTCCTGGCCCCTTCCTGGACCCTTCCTGGACCCTTCCTGGACCCTTCCTGGACCCTTCCTGGACCCTTCCTGGACCCTTCCTGGACCCTTCCTGGACCCTTCCTGGCCCCTTCCTGGCCCCTTCCTGGCCCCTTCCTGGCCCCTTCCTGGCCCCTTCCTGGCCCCTTCCTGGACCCTTCCTGGACCCTTCCTGGACCCTTCCTGGACCCTTCCTGGACCCTTCCTGGACCCTTCCTGGACCCTTCCTGGACCCTTCCTGGACCCTTCCTGGACCCTTCCTGGACCCTTCCTGGACCCTTCCTGGACCCTTCGCCCACAGGTCGCCTTCAAGCTCGGGTACGACCCGGCCCTCGAGTCGCAGCTGCAGGCCAGCGGGGCAGGGAGAGGGGCAGGGAGAGGGGCAGGGAGAGGGGGAGGGAGAGGGGGAGGGGGAGGGGCAGGGAGAGGGAGAAGGGCAGAGAGGGAGAGGGGCAGTAGAGGAGCTGAGAGGGAGGAGGTTGCGGAGAGGAGCCAAGAGGAGGCGAGAAGGGGCGAGGGGGGGGCGAGAGGCCCACCCGAGCTAGTTGGGACCGCCGAGGCGAGCTGCGAGAGGGTACAAAGGGGACCACGGATGGACTCCCCCCCCCTCCCCCCCTTCCCCTCAGGCGGCGGTAGAGAAGCGGCATGCGGAATGGGCGCAGGCGGCGTAGTATAGGCCGCTGCACCTCGGCGGCGTGGTCGGCCACGTAGCGGCGGCACTGTGCGAGGAGCCGCCCGTCGCCTGAGAACGATGTGTGCCGCGCCGCTTCGAGCAGTGGCGCGGCGGCGTTCGCTGGCCTGACGCTCTCTCCTGCCGCGCGCTTACGCGCGACGTGTGTTACATTTTTGCAAAACAATTCTTGAGACTTGACTAACTCCGAAAGAAAAAAAGTTACGTATATACGGGGAGCGGACCCTGAGTTGACCAGGGGTTGTGCGCTGGGTCCTCCTGCTCGGCTCCAGCCAGTAAACAAGTCTTGTCATCAACAGAGTAGATGGATCTGGCCTCGGGGCCGATGTGACCAAGCGCTGGTAGCGTGGTTTAACCTCACACCCATGGTCTCACAGTGTGCCGGCAGTCGCCGAGCAGTGTCGCTCACACAAGCCGCAGCACAAGAGACTGAGGGCCAGTGAGGGCAAGCCCATCGCTGTCACAGCTGTGGCAGCCGCACAGTGGGTTGTGCCAACTGTGCAGAGCGTGTGAGCAGCAGAGGAGCTGCTCTCCAAGCTTCAGGCGCAAAGAGCTGCATGCCACTGAAGGCGCTGTCGAGGTTCGCCGAGCGCGGCGCAGGTTGAGGGAAGCCGCCACCGACGAGCGCGTTGGAGTATTCACTCCGGACAAAGACGGGGACACAGCGGACGGTGCGGGGTGTGTCCCCGTCATAGCGGCGAGGCGCGGGACCGTCTGTGGCGAGGTGGGTCGCGTCCCTCGATTTCCTCAACTCAGGGTCCGCTCCCTTTATTACGGACTCCCCAACACAGATCGGGACACTCACACTGGGAGTCGTGTGGGGACCAGACTCGGCGAAGTGGTACGTAGTTCGGGGCCCCCTTCGGCGGGGGGGGGGGGGGGTAGGCCTCTCGCGAGCGAAAAGGGGGGGTCGGGGTTGAACTACTGACGAAGCAGAAACTAGCGCAGACGAGAGCAGGGCATCGCGGCGGACGGCGGAGTCGGAGCGGACGGCATCGGCCGCCGAGGGAACGTAGGTAACAAGAGGCACGAGGAGTCGCAGGAGTCGAGGAGGGCGCGGCGACCGCAACCGACGATGGAGGACCCATCGCCAGGCGATGCAGTTAGTTGCAGAGAGCAGACGACACGGGGAGGCGGAAGAGAGCGCCATAAGCATAATCACAGTTCGCGCAACAAATTCGGCGAGCGGCTCGGCCGGCGACAGCGCCACTGGTGCAATAGACGCCTCTGCGAGGAGCGGTGCGCGGCGGTGCGCCCCCGCCTCACTCGTCGTCCGCGGCCTCGTCGTCCACCTTGGCCTCGGACTCCCCCTCCCCCCGCGGGCTCCTCTTCCCCGAGGAGCTCTTCTTCGTCTTCTTCATGCCCGCCCTGCCCGCAGCCTCGTCGCCGCTGTCCGGCGCGGCGTCCTCGCCGCGGGGCGGCTTCAGGTCGATGTCGAAGAACTTGCCCGCCAGCTTTGGCAGCACCAGCTCGAGCAGCCGCTGGTTGAGCTCGGGCGGCACCGCGCACGACCGCAGGACCGTCAGCTCGTGCGACAGCTCAACCACCTTGGGCGGCGGCTCGCTCAGCATCACGACCTTGGCCTTCTGCGCGCGCGGGTGCCAGAAGATGCGCACCCGCGCCTCGACCGACACGCGCTCGAGCCGCAGCCGCGCGAGCGCCGCCTTGGGCAGGGTTCACCCACACGACAGGGAAAGAAAGAAAGAAAGAAAACAGACAACCCAAGGGAGGGATGGGAGACGGCACGCCGCCACCACACAGGGATTTTAAGGAGAGGTGTGTGATGCGCTAGCCGTCGCCCACCCTGGGGAGTCTGCATCTTCCTATCTCTTTTCGCAGTCTCTCGCCGCTTCTCGCTGCAACCTTCATGCCACCTCGCGGTCGTCCCACTCTCGTCGTTCTCTCCCTTGTCACTTCCTCCTCTGTCGCGTCGTTCTCTTCTGCCTCGACAGGAGTGCCGCGGGGCGCGAATTCTTTTGCCCCGAATTCCCAAACTGGCGATGGCGGAATCCGTTGGTCTGTTGGAGAGGATACAGGTAGGAGCAATAGGCAGGCCTGACATCACGCCACTTGAGACATCCCCGAGAGCTCTCACCAGCCGCACGCTCGACGCGCCGCCGCCAATCTCACCAGCCATGGCTTCCATTCGCTCGCGGCCAGCGCTTGGCAACTTTAGCCTGCACACTTCGAGCAACGACATTCTGAGGGATGTGTGACGCGATTTGCTCGATTGCGTCGGCTCATGTGTGCGTGTTTGGGCGCCACACGCTGTCTGTGGAGAGTCTCGAGATGGCATGGGAGGAGAGCGGCTTGCGCTTCGGTTTCCTTCTGCGCTGCGCCTCGCGCAATGACCCGCATGCTGTGATGATGGTCTTAGATCTTACGTGCACTGAAATCACCGCCCGCTTTCGCACACATAACACCCTCGAACACTGGCGCCGTGCGGCGCTCACACAGAACACCCTCTGAACACTGGCACCGTGGTGTGCGTCTGACGGCCTCAGTCAAAGTGCCCAAATCCTAGAGCGTCAATCGCGGCCGAGAAAGCGGCGAAGCCAGCGCAGCCGACGCCCATCGCCTGCGGCCCCGCGCCGGCCGCGAGGACGCCGCCGGTGAGGCAGCCTATCGAGGCGAGCCGTGGCGGGCTGAGGGGTGTGAGCGGCCGTCTTCTCTCGGGCTGCCGAACGGCGCGCCTCCGAAGATCGAGTTCCAGCGGTCAGACTGCGGGGGGCGGCGCGCAGGGAAGAGTGAGGAGGCATCGCGCAGGCGCGGGCCGCGCGCGGGCTGGAGGCAACGGGCGGTCACACACGCGTCCGCGCGACTTTTCGACAAAGCATTCCGAGACTGAGAAGACGGCGCCGATCACGAGGAGATTCTTTCCCCAGGAGCGCGACTGCGAGCCCATCTCCCTCACCCCCCGCCGCATCTGCTCACGCAGAGGCAGGTGCTCCGTCTCTTGTTGCAGCTGCGAGTTGAGCGGGGTGAGCACAGCGCCCAGCACGAGCCCAGCGCCGCCGCCGACGACGCCGCTCACAATCGCTTGCATGGTGCAGCTCTCGCGGAAGGCCTGGCCAGGCTCGACGGGCGGCTGCCAAGGCGTGGGGAAGGTGAACGGCATATACAGCTCTGGGTTCGGAATTTTGGGGACATGGTACAGTCATGACTATAGCCGCAGCCACTCCCAGCTGCTCGGTGTGAACAGAGTTCGTACACCGAGCAGCAGGGAGCTCCGCAACTCGAGATCCCTCGAGAGTTCACGCGGAGTCGGCTGGGGCTATACCAGACAGGGTACAGTTCGCATTAAGAAAACGTCATATCTCATATGCACAAACCCTACCAAGCGATTTCCGCAAACATCTAAACCACGGCGCGCCGCAGGCGCGGCCCCGAGAAAAGGCCAGATACGAGTGTGAACGGGAGCCCCAGCTGCAGCTCAAAACTTCTCTTCGCCTGCGACGCGCGCACTTGTCACTTTTCAAGTCTGCGGTGTTCTGAGTGGAGTGGTCAGTGGATGGAGGCGTGTGTGCGTCTTCCCGTCATCCAGAGAACCGACTCGGCGGCAGACTCTGGCATCGCCCTCGCGGACCGCAGCTTGAATACCTCTTGAGCACTTGAGCACTGGATAGGGTCGATCCGCATGGTACGGGACCCATGCTTTTTTTGTAATCGTCCATCAAGGTATCGTTACACTATGGCGAGCGCGCAACAGTCTGGTGTCGGTGTATTCACAGCCTTGTTATTGCAACTGACCGGATTGCAGAGATAGCCTACTCAGCCTTCATCGACGACGACAACACCGAGGTCGCATGCGTCTGGAACGACACAGGCTGCAAGCCGCCGCCAATCGAGATAGCGCTTGCAATCCAGTCCGTCGCTTCACAGACTATGCCCGACATCAAAACAGTCGAACAGGCTCGCCAGTCTATTTACTGGCCTCTCATCAAACGTGCTATGGAGGATGAGATTCACGGAAAGTACGTCGTCAACCGAGCGTGGGACGTTGTCCGACAGGAGCCGTGGATGCACGTCATTGGAGTCAAGTGGGTCTTTACCTTTGTCTTCAATGACGACGGCAGCATCGCCAAGGTCAAGGCTCGTCTCGTTGGGAAAGGCTTTGGACAACGTGAAGGCAAGGAGTACCACGAGTGTTTTGCGCGCACTCTGAGCGCAACAGCCTTCCGCCTATGGTGTGCCATAGTCGCTGACGAAGACCTCGAGACTGACACGGCCGACGGCGTCAAGGCGTTTACTCAGGCTGACGTCGATGCCGAGATCTACACCCAGATGCCACCCGGGTTCGTCAAGAAGGGCTTTGTGCTCATGCTTCTCAAAGCGCTTGAGGGCATCAAACAGGGCTCCTACCTTTGGTTCAAACTCAACCAGGACGCCCTCGTCAAGCTTGGCTGCGTCGCCTCGCTCACCGAGCCAAACTTCTACAGCCACCCAGCCTTTCGCCTAATCATCGTTGTTTTTGCAGACGACGTCGCAAACGGCTTTGCCGCTTCCGCCACCGACCAGTACGTCCGGTTCAAAGAGGAATATGGAACGTACATCAAGATTGCGACGCTCGATATCGTCCCCATCTCCGTCTTCACCGGAATCGAGGTACTCCGCGACCGAGCCAACCGCACGCTCACTATTCGGCAGACCCGGTACATCGAGCGGATTGCCGCCCTCTACGGCAACGAGATTGGCGCTCGTGCTCAGTCCACCCCAGCCGGCTCGACCGACGTCCAGCGCGCCCTCTTCGATAAGCTCGAGCCTGCTGCCGAGTGCGACCGCATCCCCGTCACCGAGTTCCTGAAGCCGCTAGGAACCATCGGGTGGCCTGCCGAGATGACGCGCCCCGACATCAAGTACTTCTTCTCGAAGCTCGGCTCTTTCTCTCAGGCTTGCGGCGCCGTCCATCGTGACGCCATCATGACCGTCATCAACTATCTCAACGCCACAAAGCACCTCGGCATCACCTACGGCGGAAAGCTCAAGATCCCCTACGGACTCGACACTTTCCCGCCAGGCTTCATCGAGTCTCGTGGCCTCCACGCCTACCATGACGCCTCCTTCGGCAAGGCGCCACACTACGGCGGATGCGTCGTGATGTTCAACAACGGCGCCATCGACTGGAGCGCCAACAAGTCCAAGATCGAGGCTCTCAGCGTCGCCGAAGAGGAGACCGCCACCGCCTCCGTAGCCGCCAAGAAAGTCGTCTCCTGCCGGCTCATGCTCGAGGACGCTGGCCGAGCTGTCGCAGGACCCACGCCCCAGCTCGGTGACTGCAAAGCCGTCTTTGACATCATCGTCAAGCCCGGCTCTACTGCTCGCACGCGCTACTACGAACGTGCCACCATGTTTGTCAAACGCCTCTTCATGCTCCGCCACGTCGCGCCGTACCTCGTCGGCACTGCTTATATGATCGCCGACGTCTTCACCAAGACGCAGGCGACGCGAGCTATGTTCTTCACCTGTCGCGACTACATGCTCAACGCCAGCAACGGCCCCGGCTTTGCTGTGACGCTCCAGGGGCAGGCTGCCCGGCTGTGGAGCAATCTCGTCGCGACCGTCGGCAAGGCGTGAGTCATCACCCCTTCGCCGAAGACGCGCGAGTCGTCCGAGATAGTTGCCGATGCAACTAGGGGGGAGCGTTAGAGACGACTCTCTCTCTCCCAACTGTGAACAGTCGTTATCTGTATATGCGCAGCTATTCATAGCCGCGCCTGTTGTTTGTGTGTGTATCCGCGCTCTTGGCGCGATTACGAGACTGACTAGTGTGTCGCACTAGTTGTACTTTTCGTAATAGTATTCCGCATTCATTGCGAGGGCGGACCACTCCTAGCGTGCAGACCGCGGGAGCTGGTGCCGCGGCCAGTGTAGACCTGGCCTGCGCTGTGACGCGCGCGCTCATCTTCAACGTCCGTTGCGGTTCTTTGCTCGCGTGGAGGCGGCGCGCCGCGCGTCGGCATTGGCGCGCATGGAGAAATGGTGCGCTCGGTAGCCAGCGGCCGGATTATTGCAGCAGACGGCCGCCGCGGCCGGGCTGAGGCAGATGGCCATCGCGGCCGCCGCTTGGGCCAGCAGCAAAACGGACAGCCGCAGCATTGAAATGGCTGATGACTCTCGTCTCGGACGCAGCTCGCGCTCGACGAGCGGTCCACGCGCGGAAATGCAGGCGAGCGACGACGCGCTGCGCGCCGCCTTCGCGTCCGTCCCGGGCCCGCACCCGCTCGATGCGGACTCGGTGAATCTGGCGCTCTTCGCGGTGGGCTGGGACCACCTCCTGCGCGACCTCCGCCTTGGACTGCCGACGCATACGGCTCATGCGGTTGTGGGCAAGCTGGTGGCTGATGGCGTCCGCAGCGCCTTTGCGCTTCGGAACAACCTCGTCCACTTCAAGAAGATCATCCTTGGCATTCATCAAACAAACATCCTGCTCGTGCACGACTGCCGCCGGCTCAGCACATTCTTCCGTGAGCCGCTCAGCCAGGCACACGCGAGCACCGGCGGCGGCGGCGGCGGCGTAGCGGCTCAAGCCGATGACGACGGCGAGTCAAAGGTGCACCGCTTGGAAGGCCGTGGCTACATTCGATCGTCGCGCTACCGCGCGCTGAGCGATGCCTTGTGCGAGACGGAGGGTGCGCTCGGCGCTCTGCTCGACGCGCGACGCTTCACAAAGGCCGTCTGCTGCGTCCCACGCCACCCAGACGCCGCAGCAGCGGCAGCCGCCGCTCCAGCGGCCGCGGCCACCCCAGCGGCCGCCGCGGAAGCGCCCACGCCCACGCCGGCGACGTTTGGGCAGCCGTGCTCTCACTCGCGCTGCGCGGGCGTCCTCGCGTTGGCGCTGCCCGGCTCGATGAAGGGCTATCGCCTCCTCCAGGAGGCCGTTACAGAGGCCGTCCAGGCCGTCCTCCTCCCCACGGCCAAGGAGCAGCACCAGCGCCAGCGCCAGCAGCAGCAGCAGCAGCATGACCAGCAGCGCGACCAGCAGTGCCACCACCCGCAGCAGGAGCAGCTCGGACGCGAGCTCGAGGCGCATCTTGGCGCGTGCACGGCGCGGATGGCGGCGCTGCAGGCCGCGCAGCGTGGCGACAGCGGCTTCGCGGCGCTCGTCGACACTCTCTCCTCCGAGCTCCGTTTGTCACCGGCGAGTGCGTGGTTTGTGCGGTGCGCCCTGATCGCACGCGGCGGCGCAAAGGCCCTTGTTGTCGCCGAGGAGGCGCGAAAGCTGACCGCGGCGATGTGCTGCCTCCTCGAGGCTTGCACGAAATGCGCCGCCACGCTCGCTGATGGCGTGGCCGCCATGGAGGCGGCGCCGCCGCCGGCAGACGCAGCGCCGGCAGAGGCCAGAGCAGGCGACGGCGCGGCGGCGGCGGCGGGCGGCGGCGCGCCTCCGCGCGCGCGCCGGCCGGGCGACCCGGCGATCAAAGCCCGCGTCATCGTGCGCAAGCACGAGCGGCGGCTGCACGGATTGAGCCGCTGCCTTGAGAGCCTCGTGCATTGGCTGGCGGTGATCAGCGAGGGCAACGCCGAGGGGCGCGTGCTGTTTGTGGGCACCGATGGCGACCTCGCGCTCGGCACGACCTCCTTCGTCCCTCGCGGCTTCGACGGGCTTCTCAAGCCGTTTGAGGCGGTGAGGGCGCTCGCCGACGGTTACAGCACGCAGATGGTCGACCGCATCGCAGCGGAGGGCTGGCCAAGGTGGGTTTTGCAATGGGGCGCCAACCGCGGCGGCGTCGAGGGCGGCGGCGATGGCGCTGGCAGTGGCGGCGGCGTCGATGGCGCTGCCGCCGGCGCGGCGGGAGCGGCAGAGGCGGGCGCGGCGGAGGCGGGCGCGGCGGAGGCGGGCGCGGCGGAGGCGGGAATGGCGGAGGCGGGCGCGGCGGCGGCTTCGGGAGTGGGTGCGCGCAGCGGGCGCGGCGGGCGGCGTGGCGCGTCTGAGTGCTCCCACTGCGCGCTCTCGCTGCCTCCGACGTGGGTCCGCGACGGCGTCTGCCTCGGGTGCGAGCACCGGGTGCGGCGGGAGGGGCGCTGCCCATACGGCGGCATCGGCCGCCGCAGCAAGTGCGACGGCCGCGCGTGGTGCGCGCACGACCAGCGCTGCTTCATCTGTGACGGCTGGTCGTGCGGCGCGTGCCGGCTCCTGCAGGGCGATGGGGCGGACGTCGCCGCCGCGGTGGAGGCATTGCAGCCGTTGCGCCTCTTTGTGGACTTTGACCGCACGCTCTGCTCCACGCGCGGCGGCTCCCCTCTCCACGGCAGCCACACCGTCGACGACGACCTTGTCAGCCTGATCTCACAGCTGGAAGGCCGCGTGCACATTGTCACTCGCAACGTCCACGTCGACGGCATCCGGAGCTTCTTGGATGGGATCGGCCTGACCCACGTCCCCGTCCACCGCGTGCCAAAGCCGCGCTCCAAGGCCGAAGTCGTCTGCGACCCGCGCTGGGCGGGCGGCGCGGAGGGCCATGGCGGAGGCGACGGTGGGCAAGGCGGAGAGGGCGAAGCCAGCGGCGTCGGGGGCGAAGGCGGCGGCGTCGGGGGCGAAGGCGGCGGCGTCGGGGGCAAAGGCGTCGTGCTCTTTGTGGACGACTCGATCTCGGAGCACCTTCGGGAGGATATACGCTCCAACGAACGCGTCGTCCGCTTCCTCTTCTCGCGCACGCGCTCGAGCGCCGCCTCGACGTGAGCCAGAGTGCTTCGTCCGATGTAGATCACAAAGGAATGTAAGGTTGTACTACCTCCGGTCAATGAAAGATTATCACTCGCGTGCGTCGCGCGGGTGTTGATGTAGCGACCGGTGTTAAGCATGGATTGTGTAGCCCTATGATAGAGCTACACGAGCTACACTGAACTTTTTTATCCATTCGCTTCCTGGGACCCGCCGCATATCACTCAAAATCGCACTTTTCAGCTGAAAACACGCTCCGTACGGCTACTTTTCGATGCAAATGAGCGCCTTTGCGAGCCCACCAAGGCGCACAACAGCTTCTGCAAAGCTGCTCCGCTAGCACCCTAAGCCCAATGATCATGAATCGATTGAATACAACCGAAGAAGCCTTGTGGTGACCTGAGCATGTCGTACGGCAGCACCAGATTGAGCAAGACACCTTTGGCGTCCATCAGAAGGGTAACACCGGTTACCTCGCCGTACTCGCGCGTGGTGTTTGCTCGCCCGCCTCTCTCGAGCCACGAACGCACCGCCGCTTCGTCGCCTCGCAACACCGCGTCTTCTGTACAGGGCCGTGCCGATCGTGCAGCCGCAAACAAGAGGGAAATCCGAGGAACACTCATGTGCTTCTGTAACAGATGAACTCGGGCACAGGACGCGGCACAAACGGGGTACCCCAAAAGGCACAGGCTTCTTGTCGGCTTCTGTAGCGGGCAAGTCCCGTTTTTTTCCGGCGCCCCGGCCCCGGTTGTGAGGCTTCGTCAACTTTTGCTTTTAAAATTCAGCGCGGCAATTAGAGAGGTCGGGCCGGAAAAAGAATTTCTCAAAAGTCAGAGAAGATGGGCCATACACAGGAGTGGCGAGGTTCGGGATGGGGCGCATGATGACGTGGTCCGTCTCGAGGATGAGCACATAGTCACTCGTCTTTCGGATCTCTGCGAGGAGGGTCGTGCTCACCAGAAGCTCACCACGGTGCTCGCGGATTCGACCATCCGCCGTCTGACTGCGAATCCGACGGCGGCTTCTGTGAGGACGACGGCTTCTAATTCTATTAGAAGCCGTCGTCCGCGCTTTGCCTGTTGTGTGAATCGTGCGTGTGCGAGAGAGTTTGCTGGTAAAATTCCTTTTCGGAAAAATTCTTTTTGAGCTAATAGGAACAAGCGAAGGCACACACAACATGACGCCAAACACACGATTGCACGCACCGCACCGCACCTCGCACCCGCGCCCGCCGCCCCCCCGTCCCCCGACCCCCGCCCCGCCTAGGCCGCGAAATTCTTTTTCTTTTTCAGACCCACGACGAGTATGGCGACGCTGCTGTCAACGTACCGCAGCAGGGCCACAACACCAGACACAAGTACACGCTTCGACGCCTCATCCTCGCCCTACGCGCCGCGTGGGGCACCGCTGTGCGAATGGAGCCGAAAGCCCACCTCGGTCAGAGTTACAACAAACAACCCGACGTGGACGCGGACAACATTGGCAAGGACGGCACGCACTATTGCGGAGATGTCAAGGTCGTCTGTTCCCTCAGCAGCAGCGGGGAGCACGGTCGGAAGGGCGCTTTTGTCGCTTCGGCAACACTGAATCAT
>NW_005199915.1:0-2250 GCF_000372725.1 Emiliania huxleyi CCMP1516
TAAAATGGAGAGAAAACGGCGAAAGTAAACAGACGTGGCAGGGACTTCGTGGTGACAGCACATAGAAGCCACAAAAAAGGGGGAAAGCCGACGAAAAGAACGACTGTACAGAATTCCGAGGGAAACACCCTGGTTGGAACAAGTCGCCTGGCGCTTTGCGGGAACACGAGAGCGGTGGTTGCACAAGTCAAACGCTAGGAGGAGCAGCATCCGCTCGGGGCTGCTGGTTGCTAGGTCGGCGATCGAAAGTGCGCGCGAGCGGACGATCGACTCCGCCCAAGCGAGCACCTCGAGCCGCTCGGCGTCGCTCGCAGGACTCCGCTCCGAGGCCGCGAGGAGAGGCAGGAGACGGCGGCACGTGTTGCCAAGGTGCTGGCGCTGCGACAGCGCCGCCGCGTGCAGTGACGCGCTCTGCAGCTGCGCGAGCCTGCGGCATGCGCACACCGGACTCAGCTCGCGCATGGTGATCACTGAGCACGGGCTACGGATACATTCCAGCAGAGTGCTCGCGTCGTATCTAGTTTGGGGCAATCTCGGGCAATCTCGCATCTAGCTGCGCGGGCTCGTCGTCGGACCAGTCGCGCAGCAGGTCCACCGACTGGGGGAGCGTCGCCATGTAAGACGGCAGCGCACCCGAGGCGCGCGCACGCAGCGTCCGGAGAATGAGCCGCTCGAAGAGCTTCAGCGGCGGGTCGAGCGGCAGCTCCGACTCGTCGGCAGACTCGTCGGACGCAGCGCTCAGGTACGAGCCCGGAGGCAGTGCCAGGAGCGGCGCGCCAGCCTCCACGGCGCGGCTGACGCTGAGGCCCCGCAGGCCATCGCTGCTGACGCTGTCAACGATGGGTCCCACAAACCCTCCCGACGCGTGTATGTCTTCGAGCAGCGCTGCGAATGGTGGAGATGCCGGCGCGCGCAGTTCGCCGCCTCCCCGCGCGTCGCGCTCTGCGGCCCGGAGGCCCGGAACGAGCCGTCGCTCCACCACAACGCTGTGGGAATCCGACGGCCGTATCACGTCTCGCAGAAGCTTCCACGATCCCGTCTTGGCATCGTGCATCTCGACGCCATTCCATCGCAGCACCCGGTCACCAAGCTGCAGCACATCTGCGGCTGGCGAGCCCGGGACGAGCAGGTCTACCACACCGTCGTGGCAGCCAAGACCGAGCCTGCCGTGGCGGTCTTCATGCATTGTGAGTCGAAGCGTCTTCACGTGTGCGGCAGGCGACTTGACGGCAAGGCAGAGCGTAGCTACAAAAGCAAGCATGATCCGCCGAGGCAGCCGGGACAGCGCCAGCCGGTCAAGAAGACCTGACACTAGTGCCAGACACCACGGGAGCCGCCTAAGCGACTCCCGCGAGGACGGCGAGGCACTCGGCCGCAGCTTGTCGTGTGAAGAACTCGCGAGTTTGATATCCTTTGGCCGCGTTGGGTAGCGTAGAAGAACGACTGAGATACGCTGCTTCTGCAGCCCTAGCCAATTCTTGGTGGTTCAAGTCACCTCATCGAGGTACTGGGCCCGCGTCAGCTTGTTCTGCAGCACATTCGCCGCCTTCCAGAGGATCTCGCCGACCCCCTTCCCGAACCCACCGTCCGTGCACCGAACGACTCGAACAGCAGCAAGCAGCTGCACGTCGACGTCCTTGTCCTCCTTGGCGTAGCGATACTCGAAAGAAGTTTAAATCCACGGGAGGGAAGGTAGAAAATAAAAAGCAAAAAGGGCAACGCGGACAAAGACAGCGGGCGGAACTGTCACGGCTGGCTGGCTTGCAGGCCGCGGTGCGGACCGAGGCTCTGATCGTCGCCCACGGCAGCTGCCTCGGTCACGCTGCTGCCGCCGCGGCGGGCGAGGCGGCGGCTGCTGCCCTGCAGCTCGCGCTGGAGGTGGCACTCGGCGAGGCGGTGCGGCAGGCGCTGGCCGCTGGAGAGGCTGCCGGCGCGTTGGCGCAGAGCGAGATCGGCGAGGAGGAGACGACGCGGCTGCAGCGCGAGCACGCGGCTGCAGACCAGCGGGTGGACATCGGCATCTACTTCAGAGCGGTGGAGCCCGGCGACAACCACCCAGACGAGGGCTTCTTCCCCGGCGCGCCGCTCGCGACTCGCAGCGTGGCGTATCACTGTGGGAATGGCGCAGGGTGGCGCGGGGGCGAGAAGACACGAGCCTGCCCGCGCCGCCTCGTGAATTCGCAGTACATCTCCGTCACACCCAACGCGCTCCGGGCACTGTGGATGCTGATGCGGCTCGCGAGGAGGTGG
>NW_005199914.1:0-2247 GCF_000372725.1 Emiliania huxleyi CCMP1516
CTCGAGTAAATTCTTTTCCTTGTGGTGTACCTGTGTTAGTGCCAGTGCGCGCCAGTCCCGTGCCCAGTGTCGTGCGAGGGAGTTTTGTTATAAAATTCTTTTCCTCCAGTCTAAATTTCTTTTCCTATGTGGGAGAAGGAGGGGTGGAGGGACGAGGTCCGGACTGGGCGGCTTCTGCTGCTCAGCGAGGACCTCGGACCACTGCTGCGCAATGGTGGGTGGGGCGGGATTTCCCGCCCCAACGGCCATCGGCGGGGTAGGCGCGCGGGTGGGGGCGGTTGGGATGAAGGGGAGTGGGATGGGGATGGTCCTCTCGGCGAGCACCACGGTGCTCGCGGATTCGACCATCCGCCTTCTGACTGCGAATCCGACGACGGCTTCTGTGAGGACGACGGCTTCTATTATTAGAAGCCGTCGTCCGCGCTTTGCCTGTTGTGTGAATCGTGCGTAGATGACGCTGGGAAAATTTCTTTTCCTCGCACAACACTCGAGGGAGTTCGGTTGTAACATTCTTTTAGCGTGCGGGGACAGCGGCATTGTGCACGGAGCTAAGTGCATTGCCGTTCTTAACGGAGTCGCTTAGGCGGCTCCGGTGGTGTGCCGGTGATAGTACTAGCACGCGCCAGTTCGCACCTGTGTCGAGCCTGTGTGCTAAATAAATAAATAAATACAACGTACACGCCAAACGAGGGGTGGGAGAAGGACAGGGTCCCCACCTGCACGAGCAGGATCTTGTAAGGACGATCAGGCCAGGCTGTGAGAGAGAGTTGTTTTGTTTAAATTCTTTACAACTCAAGTCTTCTGGGAAGCATTTTTCCAAAAGCCCCAAGGGGGTGGAGTTCGCCGTCGAAGGGACACGTCCAGCGATCGCCGCCACGATCCCCTCACCGATTCGAGGCACGTGCTGGCTCTGTGCTGGCGATGCACAGGTTGCTCCTCTACGCTCTCGCTGCCATGAACGGCGGTCCCTTCTCGTCCGACCCAGTGGTGCAAGAGGACTACATTTCCCCTCTTCCCGATGCTCTGCGTCGCAGCCTCATGGCCGTCCACGCATCCGGCCGATCGAAGCACAGCACCGTCCCGTGGCGTCCGGAGATGGATGCCTTCGTGCTGCTGCGCCACGTTCGAGACGGCATCTCGTTGCCAAAGGTGGCAGAGCAGTGGCCGTTTGAATCCGCCACCAAACGAAGCAAAGATGCAATCAAGTGGCGATGGAAAAAGGTTCTCAAAAGACTCGACGCTCTCGACGACCTCCGACTGATCTGTGGATCCTGCGACGAGCGCGACGAGGCGGAGACGCAGCTGAACAGCACCGAGATCAGCCTGCAACCGTGGGTCGAGGACGCTCTCGTGAAGCTGCACGCGCGAAAAAACGTGTCGATGAGCTCAAACTACACTCCGTGGACGATCGAGGAGGACCGCCTTCTGCTTCACACGTACCAGAGCGGCGCAAAGATCAACGAGATACGCGTTGGTGTCCGCAGCTACAAATCAATCAAGCACCAGCTACGCCGACTTCAGAAGGTCACACCACTGGTACGCGACGCGCACCACAAGAGCCGTTGCGACCCGGAGGCGCCGTTTCAGTACCTGCAGCACGACATCTGGACGCCGATCGACTCGACCCTCGCTCTACCGCCGTGCGCGCAGATCGACTGGATTCGCGGCGTCGCAAAGGTGCCTCCCTTACCCTGTTCGCCTGCACGCGCGCGTGATCATTCGGCTATCTCCAACGACTAGTGATCCATACCCTCCGAAACCCGCATCTCCTCTGTCATTCATCACCCAATGATAATCATATCGGACCCCACCGTGCCCGAGATTTCTTCAACTTACGTCACTGACCTCGCGACCGACGGCAGCGCCGAGCTAGACCCAGACGGCCTCCCAACACCCTCCTCCGCTACTGACACTATCTCTCTCCTCGCCATCCCGCCCCACCTCACTCAAACGCCGCGCCGCGCTGACAGGCCTGAGACTACACGCCTACACACCACGCGCACACGTATCGCTGTCCCGTTATCAGCACTAAAAAAAAATAAAATATTCTTAGCTTCAAGCCCCCCTCCGAGACTAGGGACAGAACCACACCAGTATAGACCAGAGGGTGTGCGCCTCGCCCCCACTTGCCCTGACTACACAGGATAGCGTGCCCCGATAACGGCGACACATAGTGGGGGACACTGCGCAAGGAGGGGGTGCGAAGGCTCATTGGGGTACTAGGTGGGACCATGAGGGGGGGTGGGC
>NW_005199913.1:0-12243 GCF_000372725.1 Emiliania huxleyi CCMP1516
CGTCTGGAGAATGTGGCAAACAAGAGGCGCGCCATGGCGCTCCGTGCAGCGCAGAGGGGCTGAAGCAGAGCGCTGGGCTACGGCCTGTGCTGCGCGGTCCCACAGGGGGCGCCCGTACTGCGCCCCAACGGCTTTGGGGCGGCCGCTGACGACATGGGCAAACTTACAGCGCTCTCACACACGGACACTCGAGTCTTGTCTCCTGCACTGCGCTCTCCACTCTTTCGCCTGGGTGCGTTTCTTTTTCTCGTTCACCGTAAAATCCGCCGACTTTCGAGTGCAATGCTCGCTCTCGCCATTACGACGCCCTCGCACCACGCCGCTCACGTGCCCGCGGGGCGTGGAGAAGCAATCGTCACGCGCAACCTCACCGGCATATTTGCCACCGACGTGCTGGCGCCCGCACCGCGCGGGCTCAAGAAGCCCGCCGATCTCCGCGAGGACCTCCTCGTCTGGGAAACCTCCATCCTACTCGGCCCGATTACTTCCTGCGACTATTACTTTCCCTCGGTCGGCCAGCACGGAGAGCCGGCGGCGGAAAAATCCGCCGGCCGCGAGCCGCCGGCCGACTCACCGCGCCTCGAGAACCAGGCAACGCGTCGGGCGACCAACACTGAGCCCGACCGCCGCGCCTCCGTGACATTCCTCTTTCCTTGCGCGTTCATGCTGGCAGCGCTGAGCCTCGCGGCGTCACGCGGGTTGCTGCTGCGTGGGCGGCAGGAGAAGAAGAGCATGCATGGCCGCACCCGCGCAGCTCACTTGCTCGCCAGCGCAAGTGCTTTCCGAGTTGTGGTGCTCCTCTTCTTCCTCCAGGACGCGCGCGGCACACTAGCGATCGCGCCGCCGCAATCCCCACCGCCACTGCCGCTGGCCCCGCTGCCCCCGCTCCCCCCAAATGCCTCCGCGGCGACCGAGGCCGAGCAGCTCCGCTCCCTTATCGAGGAGGCTACTGCCGACATGTCCGTCTACCTGGCGCCGGGTACACACCTCAAGCTGAATTACCAGATCACCTGCACCTCCAACATCGCGGTGGCCGTCGCCAGCAGCGGCGAGGGAGCGACGCTCGACGGCCAGGAACAGACCGGGCTCTTTTACCTCTCGGGCGGTTGCAGCCTCACCCTGCAGGGGCTACTCCTCGTCAACGGGAGGGCGGAGAGGGGCGGCGTCGTGGAAGCGGACGGCGCAGGCAACGTCGAGATCATCGGCTCGACTCTGACGAATTGCTCGGCTGGCGGGGTGCGCCTCGTAGAGCTAGCCGGCCTTCCTGCAGCGCCGCAGGCAGCGGGGCGAGAGATGATTAGGGCCGTGCACAGCACGGCGGCGTCGCTGCGTGGTACAGCAGCGGTGCGGTCTCGCTAGCCGGCTCGACCGTGACTGACTGCTCGGCTGGATCTGTGCGCTTAGAGCTAGCCGCCCGCGGGCCTGCAGCGCCACACGGCAGCGGGGCGAGACGAGAAGGCCACGGCTGCCGCAACCCGCTCTCTCCTCGCAACCGCAGGCCGGCGGCGTCGTCTACGCGAGGGACAGCGGTGCGGTCTCAATAAGCGGTTCCACCATGACGGGCTGCAGGGCTACTGGCCTTTACGGGGTGCGCCGCGTAGAGCTAGCTGCACCCCTCCAGTGCCACACGGCAACGGGGCGAGAGATGAAGAGGGGCACGGCTGCCTCACCCCGCTCTCTCCTCGCAACCGCAGCTCGGCGGCGTCGTCTTCGCGTCGCACAGCGGTGTGGTCTCGATAATCAAGTCGACCGTGACGAGCTGCTCGGCTCTGGGCCTCGGGGGCGTCGTCTACGCGTATCAGTGCAGTGGTGCGGTCTCGCTTATCGGCTCGACCGTGACGGGCTGCTCGGCTGGCGAGGTGCGCCGCGTAGAGCTAGCGCGAGAGGTAGAGAGGGCGACGGCTGCCTCACCCCGTTCTCTCCTCGCAACCGCAGCTCGGCGGCGGCGTCGTCGCCGCAAGGTACAGCGGTGCGATCTCGATAATCGACTCCACCGTGACAAACTGCTCGGCTGGCATTGTGCGCCTCGTAGAGCTAGCCGCCCGCCCATGAGATGAAAAGATGGTCACGGGTTGCCTCGCACAGCTGCAGCGGCGCGGAAGTCGCCAGCAGCGGGGCGAGAGGTAGCATCGGGGCCATAGCTGCCCTTTCCTCGCCATCACAGGGCGGCGTCGTCTACGCGGAGCAAAGCGAATCCCTCCTGGTCGCTCATGTCGCCTTCACCAACAACACGGCGCTGGCGGCAGCCTCGGTGCTGTACCTGGAAGACCTCGAGCAACGCTCGTCGATCAGCAACGCCTTTTTCATCGGCAACAACGGTGTCACGATACAGACTCTGACCTCGACGATAGATTGGGATTGCCGCCTTGGCAGCTGGATGCAGGCAACCGGCTATTTCATCGGCGATCTCAGCGCCCCCGAGTGCTACCCTTGCTCCGCTGGCGACTACGGGAATACGAGCGGCCTCACCGAGCCCTCCTGCAGCGGCCAGTGCACCATGGGCCACTATTGCGAGAAGGGGACCGCCGACCCCGAGCCCTGCCCGGTCGGCACTCGCATGCCCGCTCTCGGCGCAACGAGCATGGAGAGCTGCATCCCCTGTATTCCCGGCCAGTATCAGCCACTTCCAGGCCAATCGGAATGCCGCGTTTGCCCCGCCGGCAGCTTCTCGCCAGACGTTCGCCTCGCCACTTGCGACCCCTGCCCGCGTGGAGGCTTCTGCAGCCAGGCAGGCGCCGCCACCCGAATGGTGTGGGAGGCCTGTCCGCCAGGCAGCTTCAACCCGCGCAACGGCTCCAACTCGAGCGCGGCGTGTGAGCTCTGCCCCACCGGCACATCGAGCGCAGCCGAGGGAGCCCAAAGTGGCGACGCGTGCGCGGCGTGCCGACCGGGTACTTTCGCCGCAGAGGCTGGCCTCGCCGAGTGCGCCAGCTGTGAGCCCGGCACCTCTTCCAGCGCCGGCAGTGATTCGTGCGACGAGTGCGCTGCCGGTTACTACGCCGCCAACGCCGGCCAGGGCTTGTGCATCCCATGCCCTCATCCCCTCAGCTCGGCCAACGGCAGCAGCACCTGCTCGTTTTGTATGGAGGACTTCTACCTGCTCACCACGGCAAATACGACCGCCGACGACATCTTCAAATCCCCGACCGAGCACTGCGAGCCCTGCCCGCCGAACGCTAGCTGCCCGGTCAATACCACCCTCGAGACCCTCGTCCTCCCGCGCGGCTTCTGGCGCGCCAGCCCCTCCTCCGCCGTGCTGACAGAGTGCGGCACCTTTGGCGGCAATGCCGAGGCCGGGAAGACGCGATGCAAGCCGGTGGCGGAGGCGGGCTCGGAGTACTGCGCTTCGGACTTCAAAGGCCCCGAGTGCCAGCTCTGCGTCCATAACAATTACTACCTCGCCGACGGCGACGAGTGCAAGAAGTGCGTAGCGCGCGGCACGGCGGCGGCAAGCATCGCCTCTATCGTCTTCACTCTCCTCGTCGCCTGCGGCCTCGCAGCATGGGCTTACAGCATGCCGTGGCGGAAGGAGCCCTACATCGGCTCTATCCTTTGCTTCGCGGACCGCGCTGTTGCTTATTACGTCGCGGTCGGCCTCACGCCAAAGCTCAAGATCCTCCTCAGCTTCTATCAGGTCTGCATTGTGCTCCCCACCACCTACTCGGCGCGGCTGCCGGAGAAGTACACGGACTGGACCTACGCACTCTCCAACGTCATCTCCATCGACTGGTCCGGCTTAATCCTTCCGGCCCAGTGCATGCCGTACGCCAATCGACTCGTCGTCTTCGCTACTTCTCCCATCGGCCTCATCGCGCTGCTGCTGCTGGCGGGCGTCGGATTGCGGCTCTGGCGCAGGCGTGCTGCGAGCGGCGGCACGGACATCGGCGAGGGCGAAGCATCGGCGTCGGCTATGCACATAGACGAATCGCGGGTCTCTGCATCGGCGAGATCTTGGCTTGCGGAGGCAGTCCTCGGCCTCCTCGATCTCACGCCCGCCGGTTTGGTGCTCATCTTTTTGTTCGTGCCTTCTGTCAGCGTCTCCATCTTCCGCTCCTGGTCGTGCCATGCCTACACCATCTCTCCGCCCGACGAGCCCCTGCGGCAGGTTTCCTACATGCGGCAGGACGCGAGCGTCGAGTGCTACACCGCGGATCACGAGTCCATCACCGGCCTCGCCATCGGCTTCGTCGTCGTCTGGCCCGCCGGCTCGCTGGTCCTCTACTCGGCCCTCCTTCTTGCCTGCCACAAGCCGCTGCAGGCCAAGACGCCGAATGCTCTGACACGGGCGACCGCCTTCCTCCACCAGGAGTACGAGCTGACCTACTTCTGGTGGGAGGCGCTCGAGCTGGCGCGCAAGCTCATGCTGACGGGCTTCGTGCTGCTGATCCCGGAGAAACACGCCTTTCGCCGCCTCATGGTGGCGACGGTCATCTGCTGCTTCTACTCCGTTGTCCTCGCCGTCGTTCGGCCCTACAAGCGGGTGGAGGACGATTGCCTTGCTGTCGCCACGAGCTTTGTGCTGCTCCTCTTCTTCCTCGCCACGAACTGGACGACCATCTTCCTCGGCATCCAGGAGCGCTCCGGGCTCGATGACGCTGCTGCAGTCCTCGGCTTCGGCAAGCTGGACGGGGTCGAAAATGTCGTAAATTGGATGATCATCCTCGTGGCCTTCGCGCTCTTGATCTTCCTCATCGGCGCCATCGTCGCCGTCCGCCGCGTCGCCATGGTCCCCACGATTCGGCTCGTCTCGGACAGGCAGCAACCGGAGCTGACGCTGGCGCGAGGCCACACATGGCACCTCTTCAACAGCCACATATGGTGTGTGCAGCATGGAGGGAGAAGACGACTTTAGAACCCCCCAGAAACCCCCCCCCCCCCCCGGGCATCCAATAGGTCAACTGGGCAAGACGCCGCCGCTGTCATCAAGAAGCAGCTGCAGCTGCTCATTCCGGACATCAAGATCTTCCTCGACGTGCGCCGACAGCAGAGTGTTATCACGTACAGCCCAACCTCTGACACCCCTTCCTGCTCTCCCTTCCAATAGGTGGACGATCTCAAGAGCATCGGGGCGCTCGAGGAGTACATCAGCCGCTCGCAGGTGGTCCTCTTCTTCCTCTCGCTTGGCTACTTCGGGAGCAAGAACTGCGAGCGGGAGGTGCGCGCGTCGCTCGACCGGCAGAAGCCGCTCGTCCTCGTGCAAGAGGCGGACCCGAAGAAGGGAGGGACGCTCGAGGCGCCGCCGAGTAGCCGCCAAGCCCCCGCCCACCCCTCTCCTGTAACCCGCGTGATCTGCAAGCGTCTCCCTGTGTGTGCTGGGTTGCAGGTGCTGCGCGCGGAATGCCCGGAGGACCTGCGAGCGGCCATCTTCGACAAAGGCTGGCCGATGACGACGTGGCACCGCATCGAGGCCTTTCAGCGCGTGTCGCTCAAGACCATCGCCGAGGCACCGCCCCCCCTTTACCCCCACCCCCCCCCTTCCCATGGGCCCCCCCCCCCCCCCCCTCGTGTCGAGCCATCGCGGTTGCCACATAGGCGCTGCTTCTCTGCTCGCCTAACTACGAGGCACTGAGCAAGGAGCAGATGCGGCTCTACGTGCCTGGCGAGGTGCAGCGCGAGGCGCTCGCCTTCCCCAAGCCGGTGGTGCTCTGGGCCTCGCCGGCCAACGCGGGCGCGGCGGAGCTGGCCGACGAGCTCACGGCCAAGTTCGGCAGAAGCAGCCTCACCGTCTCGACGGCGGAGGAGCCCTGCTCGTCCGACTCCCGGGCTTCTCGCCGCCGCTCCAGCGTCCTTCGCCGCTCGGCGCCGCGCCGTGCCGGCGACGCGACGCACATGCTGCTCTACCTCAACGAGCACACCTTCGTCAGCGACGAGCGGCTGGCCGAGCAGGTCAAGCAGGCCCGCGCAGACAGGCTGCCGATCGTGCTGGTGCACGAGAATGACCCGGCGCTCGGCGGCTGTCCGTTTGACTACTTTTTTCAGACCACGCCGCAGGAGCTCATCGCCGGCCTCGACGGGCACGCCGGCCTGTACAAGGCGCTCGCCATGTCCTTCTTCCCAGGAGCACATCGCGAGGCGCGTCCCCCCTTGGCGCAGTCCCCGCCTCCCACAATCTCCAGGTAACAGCTGCCGGCAATCCTCTGCAGGTGTCGCTCATGCTTCTGGCCAAGGAGCTCGGCGCGACGCCGCTGGACGGAGGGGCGAGCGCCCTCGTCCGACGCGCCTTTGGATGGCGGGGCCGCCGGCGCCCCTCGGCGGTCGGCGTTGGAGGCGGCGTCGTGTAAGCCACGAGAGCCGCCCCGGCGCGATGGAGCGTAGCAGTACACTTGACGGGGTCTTGTGTAACGCCGTACCGTGTCACTGTGCACTGATGGGGCGGAGTGTGCGGACTGGGGCTGGCGGATGGCAATGTGTACCGCTGAGACGGTATTGAACCGTAAACACTGCTCTAGACTGTAGCGGTGTAGGACACTGTGCAACGTCTCTCTACCCTCCGCTTTTCGCTCTCCGACCCCAAGACCTCTCATGCAAATTTCAATCCTCCGCCTCGAGGTATGTCCCCTCGGCGCAAGTCGGCCCCGCCTCGCCCTCGGCGCAGCCAGCGGCGTCACCGGCGGCCAGCTCGGCGAGGGCACGCGTCGCGAGCTCGACGTGCAGCGCCGCGCCTGTGCCCAAACGTACCAACTGTAAAGTGACGACCCTCCGCTCCCTCGCAAGCCCCAAGCCCAACCGGGCCGAATCTCCAAATCTGGGCCGGAATCTGGGCCGGATCTCGGCTACCTCTCGCGCCGAGGTGCAGCTGCCCCTCGTCCATCTGGAAGCGGCCGTTGTGCAGGTTCACGTCGGTACCTGCTCACAGGCGGAGCCGTCGAAGAGAGGCAACGACTTGTGCATCCCCTTACCGACGTCGCGGTGCCGAGCGAGCGGTTGCCGATGCCAAGAAAGGCCATCGCGCCGGGCCGGTGGGCGAGGAGGTACCTGCGCAAAAGCGGTGTGGTGGCAGAGGTAGGGACAGTGTGAAGACAGGGGTGAAACCGTCTCTTTCTTCTTCCGAGTCGCCAGGCCAACAGAGCAGCGGCGGCGGAGCTGCTCTCTGTGGCATCTAGCGCGGAGGCACGCAAAGTCCTCCCCCCCCATCGTCGGCTCCACCTCGACGAACGACTCGGCCCCCACCAGCGCCTCCGCCGCCCGCCGCACGGTCGTGTGCCCCGCCTGCTCTCAACGCGGCCTGCGTGAGTGCGGTAGAGGCACTGGCAGCCCGCCGCGG
Organism: Emiliania huxleyi CCMP1516; assembly: GCF_000372725.1. NCBI lineage: Eukaryota > Haptophyta > Isochrysidales > Noelaerhabdaceae > Emiliania > Emiliania huxleyi. Next base: position 7,265 of record NW_005199913.1, read on the forward strand.
TGGAGTCCCGCACGCCTGTGGTACCGAATCCTCAGTGAGGCGTCAGCGCTCTGGTAAGCCCGCTGCCCCGGCTGTCCGCCCGCCTCGGCGTTGACGGTCGGCGGGAAGGTGCAGGGGCCCGGCGCGCCAGGCGGCGTCACCGCGGCGGTGAGGCAGTCCTCCTACAGGAAGGTTCGTGGAAGGTTCGTGGAAGCGTCTCAGCTGCCGCGGCGGGCGACAGTACCCTGCTCTCTATAAAAAAAAAAAAACGGCTGGCGCCGCAGCCTCGGTGGGAGAGAGCGTGAGCTCTCGGCCAATCTCGGCGAGATCTCGGCGCGATCTCCTCGATGGAGGAGAGCGTGGCGTTGACACTGCAGCCGCCGAGCGCCGCCGCGCCCCGCAGCACCGCCTCGACCTTCTCGTGCAGGAAACGGTACCTGTTCACGGCTCTGAGCTGTGAAGAGACGGTGCTCACAGCGCCGCCTCCCTGCCCTCCCACAAGCAGGATTGTACCTGTCCACGGCTCTGAGCTGTGAAGAGACGCCGCTCACAACGCCGCCTCCCTGCCCTGCCGTGGGCAAGTCTGAAGCACACCCTTCCTTGGAGAGCGAGCGGATGGTGCCGCCGAGCTCGACGCGGCCTGTTGCCAGGCGGGCGGTGTCGCGGCTACCTCGGCGACACCTCGGCGACATCTCGGCTGCACCTCGGCTGCACCTCGGCTGCACCTCGGCTGCACCTCGGCTGCACCTCGGCTGCACCTCGGCTGCACCTCGGCTGCACCTCGGTTGCACCTTGGTTGCACCTCGGCTGCACCTTGGCTACACCTCGGCGACGCCTCGGCGACCTCGGCTGCACCTCGGCTGCACCTCGGCTGCACCTCGGCTGCACCTTGGTTGCACCTCGGCTGCACCTTGGCTGCACCTCGCCTAGACCTCGCGATATCTCGGCGACATCTCGGCTACACCCAAGCGCGCCTGGGATGATGTTATAGGCCGACCCGCCATGCACGAACGTCGTCGACACCACACCGGCCTCCACCGGCGCGAGATTGCGCGAGATGACTGTCTGAAGACCCTGCAGCGCTGCCGCCACGCACCTGCACAGCACGGACGCGCCAACAGTGCAGACGCAACGGCGGTGCGAGCATGCGGTGCCGTGTGGTCCGAGCATCGCGTGCAAGCGAGGGAGGGGAGTCTAGCATCGGCGGCTGCGCGACTGCGCGTCCTCTCGAGCGCCAGCCAGACTACACCCGTCGGGCGACACTGGACACACCCTACTCATCTTCTCGAGTATCCACGCACATGAACGGGTCCACGGTTGTATGCGGCATCGCCGCGTGCCCTCCGTGCCTACGGCGCGCGCCCACGACACGTCCACGACGCGTCCACGACACGTCCGCACCGCCGCGTGCCGCGCGTGCCCGACAAACTCGGCGTGGTAGAAGCCTGTGGAAGCGGGAGGACACGCCGCTGAGCGCGCGGCGCAATAACACGGCGAGAGACGGGCTACGAGCCTGCGTACAGGCACGTCACGCGAGGGGAGTCCCCGTCGGGTGAGAGTGCGATGCGACCAATCACAGGCCAGGGTGGTGGCCACCAACATTCGCGCCAGCGTTCCAACTTTTTCCGGGGTATGGTATGGTCAGGGTCTCGGTCGCCTGCCCGCGCCTTCGCCCGCTGCTCCTCGCTCGTCTCCGTCCACTTCCCTGCCGGCAGCCTCACCTCCATCTGGCGGAGGAGGCAGCATCCTCGAGGACAGACGAGACGAGACGAGCCGAGGCGGATCGTGCCGGAGAGCAGGAGGTGAAAGGAGGTCAGCAGGCTAGCACCACACTCATCTCCTCAAATTCCCTGTGTGGTGACGGCGTGCCGTCCTCCCATCCCTCCCTGCCTGACTGATCTCTTTCGTTGTCCGTTTTCTTTCTTTCTTTCTTTCTGAAACCTGCCCTCTTCCTCCTTTGTCCATGTTGGCGGACGCCATCCAGCACCATCCATGAAGCAAACACATAAAACTTACCTTGTCAAAATACCTTCCTTGGTTTGGGCGATTTGGGGTTTGTGTTTTGACGTTTTTCGCGTGACTCCGACATCACGAACGAACAGCCAAGACAAGGTTCCAGTCATGTGTGCCGCCGCCCCTGCCCGGCGTTCCGCTCCTGCGCGCCTCTACACCTAACTCGCCCCACCTCGCCAACCGCCACCTAACTCGCCCCACTCCCGCCGGCCTCCAACCACAGCATGCTCCGCCTCTCGCTGGTCGCCTTCGCCGTCGCGGCCACGATCGGGGCGCCCGTCCAGACTGCCAGCACCATCGCCAGCGCCGACGGCACGTTCGACGTCGGCGAGAGCCGCAAGATCCTCTCCAAGAACTCAACCAAGATCGCACACGACAACATCAAAGACCCGGTCCAACGTGGCCGCGCACTCGTGAACGGTGGGGACGCCGTGTCGCAGGACAAGTGGACCGACGACTACCCGTGGTTAGTTCGGCTCATGTGGAAAGACGATGTGTTTGACGCGTCGACCTGCTCTGGCACCCTCATCGACCGCGAGTGGATCCTCACGAGCGCGCACTGCCTGATGAAGAGGGACTCGAACGACAATGCCATCAGGAACGCACTTCCTGCACACTTCCCCCACTCGTTACCTGCTTTGTCCCGATCGCCCTTCCATTCTGTCTCATGTCGCCCCGTCACCACCCTCAGGGAGTCCAATTCCGCGTTCGACCGCTCGACCTGGTACTTCTACCGCTCCCGCGACTGCGGTCGGGACACAAACCTTGGGATCTGTGCCGACAATCTGGCGACAGCGATCAACCAAGCCGACGGCAACGCGGCGCGTACCATCGAGGCCTCGGACACCTACATCCACCCTAAATACAAGTCGGACGGGAACTTCGACATGATGCTACTCAAGCTCGACAAGCCGATGTATGCGGCGAAGCCGATTCCGCTCTCCTCCTCGACCCCGGTCGCGGGGGCTGACGACGCTTGGGTCGCCGGCTGGGGCAACAATGGAGGCACCTCACACAAGCTGCACGACGGCGAGATTACCATCACCCGCCGTTCGGCCAACGTGATCACCTCCTCCTACCAAGCCTCCGACGGCGTTGCTACTTGCTTTGGCGACTCGGGCGGCCCCTGGTTCCGACGCAACGACTGCGGCGACTACGAGCAATTCGGCGTTACGATGAGTGGGCAGAAGATCGAGCCCGAATGCACTGGAGAAGTGTATGCTGCGGCAATCGCGCCCAACCTCGACTGGCTTTGCGAGACCACCGACTCTGCGCTCACTGCGTGCAGCGGGGTTCAGGCCGGAGACACCTTGGTCGCGACGGGGCACGCGGGTGCTCACTCCTGGGGAGACTGGCAGGCGTGGGCCTCGTGCCCCGATGGCGAGTTTGCCGTCGCGATGCAACAGCGGGTCGAGGGCAACCAGGGCAGTGGCGACGACACGGGCCTCAACGCAGTCAGGATGCGATGCAGTGATGGCACGGAGATCACGTCGCACGGCGGCCATTGGGGCGGCTGGAGCGCTTGGTCCTCGTGCAGTGCATGCACCGACAAGATGCCCAACGGCGAGCTGTGGCACGATAGCGACGGCGACACATACGACTGCGCGTGGTACGGAGAAGGCTCCAACTGCGCCACCTATGGCAACGGCTATGCCAACAAGGGCCTCACCGCGAACGACGCGTGCTGCGCCTGTGGCGGCGGCGGGCCCGTCGCCTTTGACGGCTTCGCCATCAAGAACGAGCCCAACCAGGGCGGGGGCGATGACACCGGCGCCAACGCGGTGCAGATGTACTGCGGATCTGCCCCATCGGAACCCTCCACCAACGCAGGCTGGGGAGGATGGTCGAACCACGTCTCCTGCCCTGCGGGAAAAGGAATCTGCGGCTTCCGCATCCGCATCGAGGGACAAGGTGGCGACGATACCGCAATGAATGACATTGAGATGAAATGCTGCGACGCCCCGGATTCAATGCTCGGCCAGAGGGCGACCAGTCCGTGCACGGAGAAGCCTGAGAGCGGCATTCCGGATGGCGAATGCTGCAACCTTCTCCTTGTTTAGCGACCCTTACTCCTGCGAGCTTTGCAAAAACTACCATTCCGGCGCGCTCTCCGGGCCTGCCAACAACTGCGGAGTTGGGCAAGCGAAGTGTGAGACGCTCAGCCTTCACGATGGCGTCCTTTGCGATGGCGCCGAGCCACCCTGCCGCTTTTGTCAGTCGGGTGAGTCGCACTGGTACGGCGCTCTGAAGAAATGTGGACCCTTCCGCGACCCGATTGGCGGCAACCACCCGGACCACCACCGCTGCTCCCTCAACTCCGACTGCACGGGCAGGTGCGAGTGCAAGAACATCCTTGGAGAGTGGGAGTTTGGATTCTGCCCTCTCAGCTCCGGGTGGTGCTGCGGCGGCACTGGATCTCGGAACTGTGGGCGCTAAGGCGGCCTCACTCACTTGTCTAGTACGGAAGCCGCAAGCAGCTCCTCGAGAGCAGACTTCCAGGTGGGGATGCTGACTTCTCGCCTCCATCTCCCGTTTTGCTCGTTGGGGTTGTCAACGGGCCGGCCCGCCGCCACCGCAGGTGGGCTTGCATGGAACTTACCGACACCGACACATCCCGATGCTGCCGTCGGTGCCAGCCGGGGGGGCGCTGACTTGCCCTCAACCATAGCCGCCTTTTGTTCGCGTCCCGCCGCCCAAGCCTTCGGATTCGATCCCTCATGTCTCGAACATGGACATGGCCCCCCGGGGCGCGCGATCGGCGTGATGGCCTTCTCTCTCCTTATGGTGCATCATTCTCGTTGTGTGAGCACTGTGGACTACACGTTATTCTTTGATGTGTATTAACATTTTGATGTCATTTTGCGTGAGCAGACAACAACACGACTGGGCACGAACGTACCCGTACGGGACTGGCGCGCCCTGGCAGCGCTATAACACAGGTACACCGCGGGAGGGGGAGCCGCCTGCAAGGCGTGGCGGGCGAGCTG
>NW_005199913.1:13396-15037 GCF_000372725.1 Emiliania huxleyi CCMP1516
AGCGGCGCGACGAGGACCGCGATGCCGTACGGCGTCTTGAGGTGAAGGATGATGGACGTGCGCAGCGAGTCCATCCCCTTGTTGTACTTCTTGCAGCAGTTGCCGTTCTTGTTGGCGCACGTCTTGGTCTCGACCATCTAGGCGCCGGTGGAGGCAAAGTCAATCCACACCGCACACACACACGAGGTGGCGGGGGCAAGGGCCAAGCAGCCTCGGTGACGGCGGGCGTGTACGTGCCGCCGATCAGAGTGCAGTCCGCCTCGCTGACGGTGATGGCATTGTTGCCGACGGCGCACGAGGACGGCGAGACCTCGGTCTCGACTTTGGGGAACTCGTCGCAGACCAGGTGGCGAGGCCACAGGCCTACGACCGCAACGAGCCGACAGTCCGGCTCGCGCCCCCCTCACGGGGGCGGGAAGCGCCGCCTCGCCGTAGATGTGGTCGAGGTTCTTGCCGTAGAAGGAGGCGACGCCGTTGGCTGCGACAACCTGCGTCACAATTGCGCGTGTGCGCGTATGTGAGAGTATGGAGAGTGAACGGGGGTGCGGGGGTGGGTGGGTGGGTGGGTGGGGGGTAGACGAGAGTGTTCTTGAGAGGTGCCGGCGAGTCTCGCCTGCGGCTCCATCGCGACGCCGAGGCCGAAGGCGAGCGAGAGCATGACGATGAAGCTGTTGCGGCGAACCTTGAGTACACCGAGAGATGCGCCGAGATGCGCCCAGATGCGGGCCGAGACTATACCTCTGGAGCGGTCCAGGATCTGCATCGCCCACTCCCGGCTACTCTCGGCTGTATCTCGCCTTGAGGAGCGGGCCGAGGATCTGCATGCCGGCGACGAAGACCATCGTGAAGCACTGAGAGGCAACCGATACGCTTTGGAAACGGAAGCTTTTGAAAGGGTGGCACTGCGTCGCCGTTGCGCTGCCTGGAGGATGACGCCGCCTAGTCGGCAGCAGCACGCAGTTGGTGTGGTATGAACTTTCGCCGCGGTGAAGCCCTGGAGCGTGAGCCGCGCCGACGATCGGCATCGGGATGGAGGCCATCGCCGCGCCGACCTGAGGTGTAAGGCAAGGTAAGCTCCCCTCTGGTAAGCTCCCCTCTCTCTCTCTCCCCACACACACACAACGGCAGTGGTGGTGGGGCAGGAGCTCTGGCAAGAAGGGGGGAGGCTACCTTGCCGAAGAGTCCGATGAAGATGAGCCAGCCGGCGCACGCGAAGCCGGCCGAGCGCGACGCGCACCTGCGTTCACCTCGCGCTGTGAAGAGGCGCCTCGGTGTGGGGGCGGGCTGTGGTGTTCACAGCCTCGAGCTGTGAAGACGGCGGTCTGTTCACAGTGGTGTGTGCGGAGCCCAGCTGGCCGGGGCACAGCGAGGGGGGTGCAGTCCGCACTTGGTGAGCGCGATGATGCCGTTGTTCTGCGAGAATGTTGTGTTAGGCGGCGAGCCTGTGAGAAGGCGTGGTGAGAAGGCGTGAGAAGAGACGCTGCTCGGCCGGGGCCTTGGAGGTGAGGTCGGAGGCGAGATTGCGGGAGATTGCGGGGGTGATTGCGGGAGGTTGCGGGAGATGAGGGTTGGTCTGTAGGAGGCGCCGCAGAGGCACGCGATGATGGAGTTGACTCCGTCCGCCAGCACGCCGCCCTGCTG
>NW_005199913.1:15197-17252 GCF_000372725.1 Emiliania huxleyi CCMP1516
CCGCCGCCACCGCCGCCGCCGCCGCCGCCGCCGCCGCCCAGCCAAGCCCCCCCCCCCCTCCCCCGCCGGCCCGCGACGTCGCCGCCCTCGCCCTCGCCGTGGCCGGCGCCACCGCCGCGGCCACCCACCCTCTCTCTTCTGCCCTCGCCGCTCCGCCGCCGCTGGCTCTGAGAGCCGCTCCGGGTGCGCCCATGGCACGGCGAGGCTGCACGCGGCTGCCTGCCCGCCCACCCGCCACGACGCTCACACACCCCACCCCCATGCCGCGCCAGGCCCCGCGCGCGAGCCAAGTCTCCACCCGGCGGCGAGCCCGCCTGCGAAAAGAACTTGCGGACGACGTTGGCGAGCTTCTCGTGCTTCTCCTTGGGCACGACGGGGAGGCCGTCGACGACGATGGTCTGCTTGAAGGAGGTGTCGAGCTGGGGCTCCTCCTCGAGGTCGTCCTCAACCTCGTCCTCCGGGTCGGGAGCCATGCGCGTTCGCGAGTGTGGTGCGGCGCGGCAGCAGCGAGCGAGAGAGCAGCTACGCGTGCTGGGCGCAGCGAAAAGAAATTTCCCGAGTTCAGCAGCAAAGACCCCTCTCACAATGGTGGCGGCGTGCCGTCCTCCCATCCCTCCCTTGGGTTGTCTGTTTTCTTTCTTTCTTTCTTTCCCTCTCACAAGACGCGACCTACGCCCACAGCAGCAACTGGCAGAGCAGGCGCAACGACGCCCGCCCGACTGGGTGGCATACACAGACGGGTCGGAAGACCTAGGGAAAGCAGGGTGGGCCTATACAGTACTCATCGGGGGCGACGCAATCGGCGATAGGGGCGCGTCGCTGGCGAGCGAGGGCTACGGACAGTGTCCAGACAGCGTCCAGACAGCAAAATCGGAGCGTCTAGACAGCTATTCAGACAGTAATAGCACTTGAGTGTACACAGCTGATTGAAGTAAAGGGGAATGATGCAGCTGCCTGCCAGAGCAGAAAGATTCCCTAATTTTCTCCACTACAAAAAAAGTCCAGTGCGGAACCGAGATCATGGCCCCGAATGCCGTGCTCTCTAGGAAAGGTGCGGGAGCTCCACAAACCAGGTTTCGAGTTCGGAGTTCGCGAAATCCGCGCGAACTCGAAGGGCTGCAATTGTGCGAAAAAAAAGAAAGAAAGAAAACAAACAACCCAAGGGAGGGATGGGAGGACGGCACGCCGCCACCACACAGGGATTTTAAAGAAAGAAAGAAAGAAAACACACAACCCAAGGGATTTTAGAAAGAAAGAAAGAAAACACACAACCCAAGGGAGGGATGGGATTTTAAAAAGAAAGAAAGAAAGAAAACAGACAAACCCAGACGAGGGATGGGGGAGGAGGACAGGGTCCCCACCTGCACGAGCAGGATTTTGGAAGGACGATCAGGGGGACAGGTGGGGCTCTCCTGCTCCTGACAAGGGACACGACAGGCTCGCAGCGCGGTGCACGGTGGGCTCCCAACTCAGGATCACGAGCCCCCGGCGTGATTTTCTCGCTTTCGCGCAGAGGAGCGTGGTGGAGCTTCAGGCGTGCCGCGTCCCTCCGCGCCCTGCGCCCCCTCTCACGTTCCCGCTGGATGAAGAGGGACCACTGTTGCCTTCCAATGTAGCGAGCCGGTGACATCAAACTGTGATCAATCGTTCCTGACAGCTCCGCCCGCACCGCCCGCGCGCCCGCCGCCCGACCCGCGCGCTTTCTAGCCCGGCAGCGCACAAACCGTGGCGCGCCGGGTCCACAATACGCGCGACACTGACGACGAGACTCAAGCTGAGAGTGCGCCGAGCTCCTCCCTCGGGCACCCTATCCCAACGCTCGCCGACACCGCCGCCCTAGGCGCGCCGTCATGGGCAAGGTTCACGGCTCGCTCGCGCGCGCCGGCAAGGTGCGCGGCCAGACGCCGAAGGTGTCGAAGCAGGAGAAGAAGAAGACGCAGGTGGGCCGTGCCAAGAAGCGGCTGCAGTACAACCGCCGCTTTGTGAACGTCGCCGTCGGCCTTGGCAAGAAGAAGGGCCCGAACACGCAGGTCCGCCTCGTCTGCCGCTCGCCGC
>NW_005199913.1:26832-29283 GCF_000372725.1 Emiliania huxleyi CCMP1516
CGCATCTCCCGGAGGCGAGGTGGCATATCTCCGCAGATCTTGGTAGAGGTAGTGGTAGTGCGTCGGCTTGCCGCCGCCGCCGCCGCCGCCCGCTGCCTCGTGCGCCTGCGGGAGGGAGAAGAGTGGGGAGTGAGGGAAGAGCGGGGAGGGAGGGGCGGCGAGGGAGGGGCGGCGAGGAGGGAGAGGGAGGGGAGGGGACCAGGAGGGAGAGGGAGGGGAGGAGAGGGAGGCGGCGGTGAGGGAGCCGCAGCGGGTCTCCCAAGCGTCTCCCAAGCGTCTCGGAAGGGTCTCGGCAGCGTCTCGGCAGCGTCGCGCCTTTGCGCTCGGGTTGAGCAGCGCGATCTCGTCCCCGGAGGAGAGAGTGTGGAGCTTAGACTTGCCGACCGCCTTGCCGTTGACGTACGTCCCGTTCGAGGAGCAGTCGAGCAGCTGCACCGCACCCTCCGGCATGCGAAAGATCTTGCAGTGCGAGGAGCTGCGGCGGGGAGCGGCGAGGGTCGGCGGGGCGCGGCGTCGGAGTGCAGGGCGTCGGCGGGGCGCGGGACACTCGCAGACGGGGGCGCCGCCGCGCGGGCGGAGTGGCGGGAGCGATGCAGCGGGCTGCGACGCGCGCACACACCTCACGCGGGCGTCGTCGATCTGGATCTGCGCGTGCGCGTTGGTGGTGCGCCCCATGACGCACTGACGCTGCTTTAGCTCGTGGATCCCAGGCTCGGGCGCCAGGCAGATCAGCCGGCCCCAGGCGGCGTCGGTCGCCGCCTCGTCGCCGCCACTCTGGGCTGGTGGCGTCGTCTCTGGGCCGGTGTCGGGCTGCTGCTCCTGCTCCTCCCTCTCCTCCCTCTCCTGCTCCTGCTCCTGCTGGCGCTGGCGCTGCTGCTCCTGCTCCTCCCTCTCCTCCCTCTCCTCCTCCTGCTGCTGCTGGCGCTGGCGCTGGCGTGGTGCGTCCTCGAGCGCTAGCCGCCGCGCCTTGGTGTCGGCCGTCTCCGCCTCGGCCGCCTGCCTGACCGGCTGCATGGCCGGGGAGCGGGCGGCGCCGGCGCGGGCGGCGCCGGCGGGCAAGGCGGGGCGCTTGCCCGCCGCACCGGCCGGCGCGTTTGGCGTGCGGCTCGCCAGAGGGCCTGCGCCGCCGTCGGAAAGACTGCTGCCGCCGCAGCACTGGCCAGCGCCGCCGCAGCCGCCGGGGGGAGCGGCGCCGCTGGTGGCCGCGATGCCGCCGCTGCTCTCCGCCGCCGCCCGCCTCGCGGCGCCACCGGCTGCGGCGCTGCCGCCGGTTGACGAGTCGAGAAGCGCCTGTCCGAGCCGCGCAATCGAGTCGCCTCGGCTCGTTCGCGTCTTCGGGGCGCGCGATGCGGCCTCGAAGCGGGCCCGCAGCTGCCCGAGGCTGGCGGGCTTGGAGCCGCCGCACGCGCCGCACGACGCGCGCTCGCGGATCAGCGTCTCTGGCTGCGCGCCGCACGGGCAGTACCAGTCGCGGTGCATCTTGACCTCGCGAAAGGGCGCGGTGGGGGGCTGCTTGCCCTCGAGCTCGCTGGCCGCCGCGTAGGCGCCGCGTCCTCTCAGCTGCACGCGGAGCTGCTTCGATCCAGACCCCATTGGAGCCACTGAGACGGCTTGTCTGCCGAGGCTCGTGCTCGACACGAGGTAGTCCTGGACGATGAGCGGCGATTGGCTGACCCCGCCGAGGAAGAGCTCGACGCACTCGGCGGGCGCAGCCGTGGACTCGGCGGGCGCAGCAGACGACGATGCGGCAGGCGGCGACAGGCGCCGCCGCTTCGCCCCCGCGGAAGGTCGTGGCTGTTGCCGATGAGCAGCGACCATCTGTCTCAAACGAGCCTTAGCCGGCAGTGGCAGGTCAGGGTCCCCCGCAAGGCGCGAGACACACGCAGGGGTAACCCGCTCACGGGGAAGGACGAGGTCTCGAGGTTGATATCCTTTGGCCGCGTTGGGTTGCACTCCCTCTGTTCTCTTCTCATAAAATCGTCTCATGCCCTGACACACACACACACACACACACACACACACACACACACACACACACACACACACACACACACACACACACACACACACACACACACACACGGGTCGCTAGAAACAAGAACCCCGCCCGCCATTGTTCTAAAGAAAGAAAGAAAGAAAACAGACAACCCAAGGGAGGGATGGGAGGACGGCACGCCGCCACCACACAGGGATTTTAAGGAGAGGTGTGTGGTGCGCTATCCGTCGCCCACCCTAGGGAGTCTGCCTCTTCCTATCTCTCTTCGCAGTCTCTCGCCGATTCTCGCTGCAACCTTCATATCATTGTTCTTCCAGATGCGTCTCAGAAGAGACGTTTTTTTTTTGATGAACGTCTCACGTTCAGGTTGATCAGTCAGGATCAGTGGTGATTTCACCGCCGGCTGCGAGTACTGGTTTCGAGGCGAAGAGCTCTGGAAACTCGACTATCGTCGC
>NW_005199913.1:29383-36974 GCF_000372725.1 Emiliania huxleyi CCMP1516
CCTATTGATCAGCAGGCGGTCGGACGCCTCCACCACCGCACGCTTTGCCTCGTCAGCCTTGACCTTGGCTGCTGCAAGCCTCCGGAGTGCCGTGTCGCACATCGTGTCGTTCAGCGCATTCTCTCTCTGCTCGCGCTCTGCGGCCTGCGCGGCCTCCAAATTCAATCGCAGCGTGTCGCTATCCGGACAAAGATCTTCAGCCGATGAGCGAGATGCGCCTCGTACACGCACCAAAGCCGCTCGTAGATCGCCGTGTTGGCGTTCGCGAGCATGACCATGCGCGGCTTCGGTTCGCTGTTCAAGACCTTGTAGAAGGGCGATGTCTCCACCCTTCCGTGCAGCGGACTCAGGTCGAGGCACTGCGGGTTGGAGAGGCAGCAGAAGTAGGCCCCATGGCAGTTTTCCGGCCAGTGCTTGAGTGCCGAGTCGATGAACTCGTACACGCCTTCATCCCACGCGTGGGAGAAGAACAGGTCGCAACGCAGCCCGCCGGTCCTGAGGTTCTGCAGCACTGCATAGCTCGCCCCGGGCAGCCGAGCATGCAATTGGCATGCTCAGCGGTGCACGGCTTGATCAGCCCCTCGATTACCTGGTGCATATTCGGCCCGATTGCTGGGTTGTAGAACTTGACGCTTGTTATCGTCCGACTGCCCGCGGATCATGGTTCGCGACGCTTGCACGGCCCGAAGGACACCGCGAGCCGCGCTGCACACAGCCTGATTCACCAATCACAGCCGGAATGAGAGGCAGCCCAGCGCCTTCGCCGAGCTTCAGCACGGAGTCGGCAAGCTTTAGGCCTGTCTCGACCTTTCCGAGCGCCCGCTCCACTGACGCGAGGCGCTCGACGCCTCCCTCCATGTCCAGGGCTTTCGTTGCCAAGGCGGGGGGGGGGGGGAGAGATGGCTGATGGGCGGGCAGGTAAGTGTGTAACTTCGCTCCCCTGTGTCCCCAGTCGTTGGGGTCAGACTGTGTTTCGCTTTCGTAACTAGCTAACTTGTGTGTGTATGGAGGAATTAGAGACGTACCTTGCCCCGGGCTCCCAGCCGGCGTCAGCTAGTCCCATCATCGCCACTATCTCCCATGCCACCATCGATCGCAACCTCGTCGCCGGCGCCGCCCCCAGCGGCCGCGGCCGCGAAACCGGACGCGGCGGCGGTGGCGACCACCCCGCCCTGCAGCTCCTGCAGCGCCTCGGACGCGGGCTGCGGGTTCCCTCCCGACGCGGGCCGCTCATGCCCCTCGTGCCGCGGCGACGCGGTTGGCTCGTCTGGCTGCTGCGCCCGCCCCACCGGCCGGGTGGCCTCTGGCATCCAGCCGCCGCCCCTTCGCCACCGCTCGGAGCCGACGTTGGTCTCCTGCAACAGCGTCGCCGCGTTAATGCCTACGATGCCCGCGTCGCGCAGCAGCGGCGCCTCGTTCGAGAAGGGGTCGAGGAAGAGCTTGGCGAGCGAGACAATGGAGGAGTGGAAGAGCGTCACGACAGACGTGCCCAGCACGGCACCGAAGCCGCCGACGGAGTGGACGAGCGCAAAGGGCGTGCAGAAGATGAGCAGGTCGGTCAGGATCTGAACCAGCTGCACGTACGCGAGCGGCATGCGCCCGGAGAGCTGGTCCGGGATCGAGGCGTACGTGGAGCGCAGCTCGACGAGCTTGTTCTGCAGCGCCATCTGCAGCGCGATCGGCGAAGTGCCCTGCAGCCGCGAGACCGAAACGCCCAGCCGACCGTCGCCGACCGACGTGTCGAAGAGATTTGAGAGCCACTCGAGGACGGCGTTGTGCATCTGCGCCGAAGCGAGCAGCCCGTCCTTCTCATCCGCCGTCAGCGCGCCAAGGTCGATCAGCGCGTCGAGGCCTTGCGGCGACTGCAGCGGCGCGAATTGCGTGGTGACGGAGGCGTAGAAGAGAATGTTGAAGAGGCGGACGTACCGCGCCACCGTCCGCAGCGTCTCCTCGGCCTCCGACGTGTAGGAGCCCGTGGCGGCGTCTCGTGTCGCAAAGGCGGCGCAGAGGAGGCCTGTTCACAGGCGGAGGTGTGAAGGGGCGCCGTTCACAGCCGGAGGTGTGAAGAGGCGCAGAGGAGGCCGAGGTCGTTGAGCCGGCCCTGCACGCGCCGCGCGGACGAGTAGACGTTTCGCCAGACCGAGTAGGCCTGCGAGAGGAAGAAGGAGAGGACGAAGGAGACGAGGGACGAGGCGAGCAGCCAGACCTTCTCCAGCGGCGAGAGCGACGACGCCAGCGTCATGCGCCAAGCAGGGTGCGTCCAGGCGGGGCCCGGCATGGTGAGGAAGAGGGCGATGGAGCAGGCGACGGCGGTGTTCCAGATGACCTCGCGCGGCAGCACCCTCCGCACGATGGTGCCGGACCACTGCCTCCACAGCCACGCGCGCTGCGGAAAGTACTGCGGGATAATCGGCGCCGAGGCTGCGGTGGAGGAGGCGAGCGATGCGATCTCCTTGAGCTCCTCTCGCGTCCCTCGAGCACGACTCCACAGGTCGCCGCCGTCGATCGCGATGTTGCTCGTCGGCTCGGCCGCCGCCTGCAGCGGCGTCTTTTCGACTAGCCTCGCCGTCCGGTTGACGAGGGTCGCGGTGCCGTTGTGGAGCCATTCCGGCACCCACGCCGGAGCCGACAGGAGAGCCGTGTGCGAACGTGGCCGCCGACTGTTTGCGCGCAGTAGCGCTGGACGGTGAGCCGACAGCCGCCACTCGGGTCGCGGAGGCGCAGCGCTGCCAAAGTGCGAATGGTGCAGCGCGGATTGGGATATAGCTGTGATAAGGAGCGCGAGGTGCGACGGCGACATCGAAACGGGGGGTGGCTACGCGTTCTCCGGGCGCGGCGGTGCTGGACGGCTCCTTCCTCAAGTGTGGTGGCAGCAGTCGGTGGCTGCTGCTTCGCCGAGCTGCTAGCGATAACTGATTTTCTTTTTTACTTGGTCCTAAGGCACCCGGCGGCCCCTTCTCTAGTTCTTCTCTGCCTCATTTTTGTTGCTTTTTTTGAAAGGAATCAGGAAACTTACACGGCGCACGCGAAAAAAAAGCAAAAACGGCGTCCCCGCCCACGCACTCCGTGGCTGCCGGCATCGCTGAGGCTTGCTCACACAGCTGAGCGTGCCCGAGGCCACTTCTTGAGACTGGCAACTGAAGGGTGGGCCACCATGCTCAACTCGCTCTCCAAAGAGCGCATTCGGCCGCTCGTCGAGCTCAACGACCGCATCAATGCGCTCACCAAGGAGGAGGGCTCCATCAACTCGACTCGCATTGTCGTGGTTGGAGACCAGAGCCACGGAAAGTCGTCGCTCCTGGAAGCGCTGAGCGGCGTCGACCTCCCTCGCGGTGAGGACATCAAGACACGCGTACCGCTGGTGATGCAGCTCCGCGAGAGTACCGATGGCACCGAGTACGCGCTGATCTCGGTCGATCAGATATGCTGGCTCCGCACAAAAGTCGTGCAGAGCCGCTTCGGACTGAGAGCATAATTGGCAGCCGTCGACTGGCTGGCCGGCCTCCCCGAGCAGTGGAGAGCGTCGCGCAAGACGGTCACGAGCTACATCATGTACGGAGGTCATGGCACATGGCCCATCCGATGTCGCGCCGAGGGATACCAGCGAACCTCCTCTTTGCCGGCATCTTGAGCACGCCAGCAGCGCAGCACAGGCGTGAAATCATTCGCAAGTCGTGGCTCGACCCGCTGATGCACGGCTTCAGCTATGCGTTTGTTGTTGGATCTGGTGGAAGTCACTCGGCCTCGACAATTGCTGCACTCCACCGCGAGCAATCACTGCGATCCGACGTGATGCTGCTCACGACTACCGTGGACAGAAATAGCACAGCATGTCCATCGACAAAATGTAAAATCCAAGTCGGCAAAATATTCGACTTTTTCGTCACCGTGGCCTCGACTTTGTCGCAGTCATTCCTGTGGGTCGCCAAAATGGACGACGACGTCTACCTGCTGCAGCCGAATATCCTCGGTGAACTGCTTCCGCTCAATCGTACGGACGGATACTACGGTGCGCGATGCCCAGTCTCAGCGTACGGTAAGTATCCATCCAGAGGCGAATGGTTCATGTGTGGCATGTTCTATGCGGTGACGTGGGATGTGGTGCGATTGTTCCACCGCAACCGTGCCAGGCTGCCCCGCTTCGGCAAGGAAGAAAATGTCTTCAAAAAGACTCTTGCCGCTTATAAGCGAGGCTGCAACACGTACTACTGCGGTTGGACGCGTTGCCACGACGACGCAGGGGCGAAAGCGCGACACGGCGCGGAAGCTACCGGCGTTGGTGGATCGATCGAAAGGGAGCCGGACCTCGCAGACATAATGGTGCATCAGTGCAAGACGGATGAGCGGTGGCATGCCTTGGCAGCATTTTTCAAGCAGTCGAACGCCACTAATACTCCCGTACGTGCGAGCACCGCATCGCGTGTCGAGAGAGAGATTTTTAGCAATACCAAACAAATCTAACACTCACACGTCATTTGGGGCCTGGAGCCCGCGTGTCGTGGTGCTGACGCCTTTACATTCTGACACGTTAATGACTGTACAGTGCGCCTCTACACCCTCCCTCAGGGTGCGGCAGATTCCAAAGAACTTCCGCTACGAGGAGTTCCACGAAGTGACCGATCGTGAGCTGCGCGCCACCGGAAAGAGCTACGAGGGAGGGTTCGGGCCGAGGCTCGCCCAGTAGGGTAGGGGTGCACCCCCGGGGTAGGGGAAGGGGTAGGGGTAGGGGGGGTCGGCCATCACTGGGGACGTCCGGTACGCGCCCAAACCAGTGGGTACCCGGGTAGGGGGCACACAACCAACCCTAACAAGGAATGATCAGTCACCGACCACCTTGGCTGTTTGTTCACGATGCGCCCCGCTCACGCCACGAAGGCCCTCGACATCTCCGTCGGCACAAGGGTGGAGGCAGACGGCGGACTCACGCCTCTCGTCCTCCTCGTCAGTGCCGTTGCCGCGATTGGCGGCTTTGTGTTTGGGTACGACATCGGCGGCGGCGGTGGTTCCTTTGCGATGGAGGGTTTTCAGACGCAGTTCGGCTGGGCAAACAAGTCCGAGGCCGTGAGAGCCGATGAGATCGGATGGATCTCGGCGCTTTTGACTCTCGGGGCCGCCGCCGGCGCGGCGCCGTCGGGCATCCTCTCCGACCGTGTCGGGCGACGTCCTTGCATCATCACGAGCGCCCTCATCTTCTCGATCGGTGCGAGCCTGCAGGCCTTCGCGTCGGGCTCGCCGTCAGCGTCGCTGGCCCAGCTCTATGTCGGCCGGCTGGTCGGAGGGTTTGGCGTTGGCATGCTCTCGACGACGGTGCCAGTCTACATCGCCGAGTGCGCGCCCGGCAGCTGGCGCGGCTCGCTCTCGATGTGCTGGCAGTTTGCCATCGTCATCGGCATCGTAGTCGCGAGCCTCGCCAACGTGCCTCTCGCGCACTGGGATCAGGGGTGGCGCGTCTCGTACGGCGAGCCGCCGCAGCTCTCTGCCTGCCTCTCTGCCGTGGCCGTCTTCTCACCGCCGCCCTCGCGCCTCGCACAGGTGGCAACGTGGTCTTCGCCTTGCTGCTCGCACTGCTGATGGTGTGGATGCCAGAGTCGCCCCGCTGGCTCGGCCAACGCGGCCGCGAGGCCGCCCTCCGCCGCACCCTCTCGCGCCTCCGCTCCTCCACGCTCGCCGCGGAGGAAGAGGCGACGTCGATCGAGGCCAAGGCGGCCGAGGAGGCGGCGGGCGGCGCGAGCAGCTGGCGCGGCCTCCTCCGGCGGCCGCTGGCGATGCGGCACCGCATGCTGCTCGGCGTCGCGCTGCAGTGCTGGCAGCCGCTCGCGGGTATCAACGCGATCATGTTTTTCGCCCCCAAGATCCTGCTCGCCTACTTTAGCGCCGAGGCGCCGCCACACCCGGCTCCCTCCCCATATCTGGCAGCTTCGCCGCCACGCGTGCCAACACCCACGCCGCTAGTCCCAACGCCGCCGCTCTCCCCCCGCCGCCAGCCCGTGCCGCCGGCTCCACGCCGCAAACCCCATACCGCCCCCCTCCCGCGCCAGGCCGCCCTGTGGGGCACACTTGGCATCAACGTCGCCAACGCCGCCGCGACAGTCGTCGCGCTGGTCGGGGTCGACCGGCTGGGCAGAGTGCCTCTCCTGCTGGCGTCGGGTCTTCTGATGTGCGTCTGCCACCTGGCGATGGTCGCGCTGGCCCTCTCGCCGCCCTCGCAGCAGCTCGGCTACGCGGTTGTCTCGGTCGCGTCTCTCTTTGTCGCCTCGTTTGCGTTCGGGTGGGGGCCGCTGCCGTGGACGGTGTGCTCCGAGATCTTCCCCACGAAGTACCGCTCCAAGGCCACCGCGGTGACGACCGCCACCAACTGGCTCGTCAACACCGCCGTGGGCAAGGTCTTCCCGCTCCTCCCCCTCGCGACCGCCTTCGCCATCTTTGCCGCCGCCTGCTTCGCCGCCTGCGCCACCGTCTTCTTCTTCCAGCCCGAGACGGCCAACCTCGGCATGGAGCAGATCGACGAGGCGTTTGAGAGCCACCGTGTCCGCCGCGTCTCGGCCAAGCTCTGGAGCGCCGACCGCCGCGCGAGGATCCGTGCGGAGGGGCGGCGCCGCATGCGCGCCGCGGCGGGTGCCGCGGTGGTCGCCTATGCGTCGGAGGTCCGCGCGGCGGGCGGGGACGGCGCGGCGGGGGTGGGGAAGGGGGAAGAGAAACGGGAGTCCATCGTGTGAGGGACTCCGCCATCAGTAGGAATGCGATATGCGTGTGGAGCGACGCAAGGTGAGCACATTCCCACTTGTAATTTATTTCCAAATTTGTGCTTGGAGGATTGGACCATGTGGAAGACGGCTAAAGTAGTGCTAGTCCCCCTCCCCCATCGGGAGGACGACCCCGGCTAGTCGCCGACCACACCCACAAAGAACCCTGCACAAAGATCGCACGGGCGGGGACCTGTTCCTTTTTACCCATCTCACAGTAGAGAGAGGTGTCCGTTTTTAGTTATTTATTTATTGGAGGATTGGAGGCGAGAGGGAGAACGTGCGCCCGCGTCGTAAAGCCACGTATAAAGCCGTCAGACCGGGCGTTTCTTTTCGATTTCGTTGCTAGAAAGATCTGCTCTTCGCTCATTCCAGAGATTCGTCTTCTGCTGCGCACCTCAATCACCAGGTACAAAATAGTTGAAGCGAGACCCGCGCCATCTTCTGCTCGCGGTCGCTGGCAGCGGCCGGCACGGGTGCGGATCGCAAGGCGGAGGCTCCCACTGGCAGTCCTCCGGGAAGAGCGGCTCGTACCCGAGCAGCTTCCGCACCACCAGCCACCCGAGGTCCCAGTCGAAGTTACCTGTTCACAGTCCAGGCGATGTGAACGGCTCCGCTTCGCCCGTGGCCGTCGCCAAACGGCAAGCGATCTGTTGCGCCGACGTCGCCCCAATCAAAGTCGGGCGGATCCGCCGTCGGAAGAAAGAGCCAGCCGGGCACGGTGGGCGCGCAGAGGCACGGGAAGAGAAAGCAGCCGCGCACGAGGGCGGTGTAGGCGAGGTAGGCGAGGGTGACGGCGAGGCCGACCATCGTCATCGCCGGGCCCGTGCGCGGTGGGCAGGCAACGG
>NW_005199913.1:37074-60888 GCF_000372725.1 Emiliania huxleyi CCMP1516
GAAAAAAAAGGAAGCCAAAAAGGTAAGAAAGGAGGGATGTGAAAGAGGGTCAAGGAAAGAAAAATAGCCACACCACATTAAAGGGAGTAGTATGGACCGAGTGTTAGAAAAAGGGGAGATGAAGAGGGCGAACCTATTGATATTTCCGGGGAAATGTCAAGTTGGGAAGGAAAAGACTAGTATGAAAAGGAGGGGAGGAAACACATGATAAACCTAAACAAAACAACACAAAAGGGGGGGGGGGGGGGTGTCAGCGGCATCTCTTCACAGCGCTGCGAGCGGTCGGTGGACGCTGCTGCCACGGCGTAGACGACGACGGTGAGCGGCAGAAGCCACAGCAGCAGCATCGAGAGGCGCCAGCGGCCGACAACGATCATGATGACGTTGACGATCAGCAGCGTCCACATGTACACCCACCTCTGGCTCCGCACCTCCGACGCGGGCACGGGCGCGCGAGATTAGCCGAGGCTAGCCGAGAGTACACACCCGAACGCGGCTCCCGCACACCTCGACGGGCACGCGCGAGCCAAGGACGAGCTTCACCTGCAGCCCCTCCTGCTCGGTGGTGTAGCAGAGGCACCACGTGCAGAGCGCGAGCGCAAACTGGTCCCTGCATTCCAACCATGCGGCGAGAGGCGGGAGCCGTGATGAAAGCAAGAGAGGTGGCACGTTGCTACCCAGAGCGAGAGAGGTGAGAAGCAAGCAGGTGAAGGGCGGGGCGGGGGCGACTGGCGCACAGGGAGATGTGGGGAGATGTGGGGAGATATGGGGAGATCACATGTTCAGGATGACTTCGTACATAAGATACAGGTTGGGCAGCTCGTGCAGGCTGGACTCGAAGTAGACAGCGTAGATGCCCGTCACGGTGAAGGCGAGCTGCGCCGGGATGATCACGCTCTGTACCTCGCAGAGGGCCGCCAGCCAGACCGTGGTGCAGTAGCCGTACGAGTTGGCCTCGGGCCGCGACCCCATCGACCTAGAGTCGGCCTCCGGTGATTCGGCCTCCGCGCTAGAGCGTGCCGCGAGAGAGCTCTGGCGTCGACCGCAGCAGGATCCGCGTCGCGAACCAAAAGTCGTACTATGGAGGCGAGGAAGGATGGCGGTGAAGCGCGCGGGAGAGCTCAGGGCGGGGAGGCGGGCGGGAGGGCGGCCGGTCGCCTTGTTGCCGTACTGCCCCAGCCCGTCGCCCCACATGATGAAGCCGAGGACCCAGAAGGCGAGCGACACGTAGGTCAGGACTTTGGCGACGCGGAGGACGGACCTGTGGGGCGGTAGTAGTAGTAGTAGTGGGGCGTGTGTTATGATGTGTATGTGTGTGCCCAGAATTAAGGCTGTGGGTGTGGCCGGGGCAGGGCGGCGCGCACGGCGTATCGTCCGACAGGAGGTGACTCCACGTCCCTTGGTCATAGGCGTCGGGGACGGCCATGATGAAATCCTGCGAGGGCACCGATCGGAGCTCAGGGCAGGAGGGTGAGCTTTATCTTTGTGTCAGGACGGATCTACCGGAGGGAGATTTGGGTCAAGAAGCGGGTGATACGTTGAGATGCTGCGGAGCGCCTGCACCACGAATGACTCGAGGAACGTGGCGATCCAGAGCTGGGTGAAGGTCGCAACGAAGACCGCAAGCCACTGGTGGATGTTGCACGCGATGCACGTGTACCAGCAGAGCTGCGTGACCGGCCACGAGCAGCGGCAGCCCAGCCAGCTGAAGAGGACGTCAGAGCGGCTGCTACCAGGAAACGGGACTTGGACGGGCTGCGGGGCATTGCTCCCGGGGAAGCGCGAGTAGGGCGGCATCGTCGCGCCGACGGGTACATAAGGGTGCGAAGGCGCAAAGAGGTTGCTCGCATCGACGTGCGCTCTCCGCACCTCCTCCGCGCACCCGGCCGTACTGCTGTGGCCCTGCCACACCGCATCGAAGGGGAGGGCAGTTGTGTATGCCTCCGGCGCCTCCTCGGCTTGCTGGCCGGCTTCGAGCGCTTTTAGCCTGTCCTTGAGTGGGTTCAGGCTGTCCTCATTATCATCGGGCTGCTCTGGCGTGTACCCCACGGAGGGAAATAGCGTCATTCCGACCCGGTTGGTCCTCACGTCCGGTTCCGGAAGCACAAACGGGAACCCGCTGACAACCTGAAGCGCCTCGTTGGCCTGCTGGCGCGAGATGGCTGCGTAAATCGCCCACTTGAGGACGTCTTGTGAGGTCATCGTGTAGACCTTTGGCGGGTCGCCGGGCTCCCGCGCAGCACGCGCACGGCGATTGAAGCTAGCAGCAGGCAGCAGGCGATCGCGAACGAAGCTCATGAAGGAGTGGTGTTCGTTGGAGACGAGAGGCTGCGCGGCGTGATCGACCATTTGCTGCGCGGCAGGGCTAAGCAGAACGTACGGAAGGATCTCGCTCTCCGTCGGAAGAGCGTAACCGCCCGCCGTCCCAGCATTCGCGGCGCTCGTACCGTCGTACCCTATTCCGCCGCCAGACTCGAGGGCACTTTCGAGGTCGCGGATGCGGCTAGCCAGGGCATCGATGTGGCTGCGTGCGGCGGCATGCTGCGCCGCCATCGCCGCGTCCTGCGCTCGCGCCTTCGCCGCCATCGCCGCCATCGCCGCGTCCTGCGCTTGCGCCTTCGCCGCCATCGCGGCGTCCTGTACGTCCATGCGGCGCAGGAGGCTTTCACCCTCGTCCGTGACCCACGACGACATAACGGATCAGTTGGAATCAGCAAATATGCTTCGGGCCGGCGCGCATAGTGCAGAGACAAGGTCGGTGGAGACGCTGGTTGGAGCGTGGGATGGGTTGCTGAGTGTGAACACGATTGCCGATGTGTGTGGTTCACTCATTAATTCCTTAATTGCGTACCGTATTCCGGGTAATCTTAATTATTAATCATCGGGCGGGGCGCGGCGCGGCGGCTGCGCGAGGCGGCGGCGCGGCGCGGCGGCGGGCGGGGCGGAGCGGGGCGGCGTGACCATCTGTACTGACCCGGTCTCTGGCCGTTGATGCAGCGCAATGGTCGCGCCGCCCTCGACTCAAGGGGCTGCCTTCCATCCGCCGCTGCTCAGGCTGGGGGAGGGGGGGAAACCTCCTGTTCCTCGCGGGACGGGAGCAGCCCCCTCCTTGCCCGGTCTGCAATGCAGGGCGGTGGTCGTGCCATCTACGCTTCACAACGACCACGCCGCAATGTCGCCGGCGCGCGACACGTTCCCGTAGGCCGGACTGTCCTGGTCGAGAGTGTGTGCCGCCAAGGCGGGACCACTCGGGGACAGTGCCGACGGGACGCGGCTCGAAGGGTGTGGCTCCGCAGCGCGGCTGGCACTCGTCGCAGAGGCCTCGCCTTCGAAAAGTCGGGCATGGCTCCACCCGCAACTTTCTCGCTAACACGCGCGCACCGCCGAGCCTGCGGCGGGCGCGCTGCGGCCGCACGTCTACTTCGTCATAGTGCCACGACGTGCGGCCTAGATTTAGCCCACGCACCTCTGCTCGCAAACACTCACCCATTTGATTGTCACTGACCGTGAGTGCGAGATTAGGGCTAGCCGTAGGCAGCTAGCCTCTGAGGAGGGCGTCCATAGACACCTCACTAGACCCCACACACGGTCTCGTCCGTGCCTCGCCGGCCGGAGAGATTGCTGGAGGTAGAGCAAGCCTGCTCTAGCCTCGCATGTCACTTCCTGTCGTCTGTTGTGTCGTTGTGCCCTTGTTTGTTTCTCTTGGCACCTTGGAGTGCTGGGGGGGGCGACAGGGAGGATATGGCCTTGAGTTATGTGTACGCCAACTCAGGGTGTGTGGCAGCCCGCTGGCTGTGTGTCTTGTGAGCTTGTTTGTGTCTGTGTGTCGCTCGTGCGTGCCGTCATCATCTGTCTTGCGTCCACCCATACCTGAAGCCCGGCGCATTTCTATCCCGAGGCGCTGCTCGGCGCCGAAACAATCGGATCATAATATAAAGACAGCGTTAATCGCGCACACACATCACACTCCCTGCGCAATAAAACGTATCCCGTTACGACTATACTATACTCTTGAAGGATCCCGCAGACGCACCGCGCGGCGGAGCGTGCGGTCTCACGCGGCACTCGCCGTGTCCTCGTGAGGAGCTAGCACTGCTTGGGACAGGCTGTGGTTGAGGCCGCGGCGCAGGCAGTGCGAAAGGACCTCCTGCGGCTCGCCGTCGAGCATCGCATAGCCGAGGAGCTCAAAGTCCCTCTTGTAGACCCGGTTGACGATGCGAATCGTCGCCGGCGTGTGGCGCGTCTGCGTCAGCAGCGCGCAGGGGTCGCAGTGCTTCGGCCCGCAGAGGCGGCCGCGCGACTCGCGCGGCGAGCTCTTCACATTCTCACGCGGCAGAACGCCAACCTCGAGCCCGAGGCGCGGGAAGATGCGGCGGAGGTCCTCCTCGAGCCGCTCGAACTTTGCGACGTGCGTCACCGCGCGTGAGCCGTCGGGCCAGTGCGTGAACATGGTTGCCGGCCTGAAGTGCGTGATGGTCGGGTCGTGCCACCAGGCGAGCGTTCCGTTGGCGAGGTTGGCGTCCAGCCACTCCAGGTAGGCGCCGAATGTCGTCGGGTGGGGCGCGTGCCTAAGTGGACAGTCTCGGGTAACCTAAGGCAATCTCGACTGATCTCGGGCAGTCCTCGTCGGGTGGGGCGTGTGCCGGCAGGCCGGTGGCTCGCACGGCCAGAAGCGGTCGTAGCCGGGAAGCTGATCCTCGACGCCAGGCTTGCCCAGCAGCTCAGTCGTCGTGCGCTGGTCGAAGGAGGCGAGGACGCGAGTGTATGGGTGCCTCACGCTCGAGAAGGAGCGGTACCTGCGAGAGTGCATGAGGATCGTCCGAACGTGCCCTAGATTGCCTGAGAATATACGAAGGAGCTCCTTCGCTGCACGCCCTCGACGTCGATGGCGCGGAAGTCGGCATCGCGGTCGCGTGTGGCGAACCTTTCAACTTCGCTCGGTGTCGTATGACACCTGTCCATTCGGTCTCGCACGATTTGTGACGACATGGAGAGCATGTACCATAATCGGACGCAGCCGCCCGTCGCCAGCAGCGCGTCTGTGATGCTCAGGCCAGCACACTTTGGGACGTGGTAGAAAGCAACCTCTCTCTCGCGGCAGACGACGAATGCATCCACGTGCAGCAGAGCAGCGAAACCGAGCGCGAGCCTGAGCATCGTCCCAGACCGAGCTTGTAGCATCGTGCAAGTGGACCCCTTGCAAGGTCTACGGGCGTCACGTTGATTCGTCTCAGTCTCACGTGAATTCGTCCTTGTCTCACTCTCAGCTCAGCGGAGTCTCATAGATCTATCACTCCGTCTCACTTCCGTCTCACTGCAGTCTCTTCCGTCCGGCCTTCTCGTCCGTCTCAAGCGCGACAGGCTCCGAAAGTGCCCGAGAGTTCCCAGATTGCCCGAGAGTACCCGTGCATCGTCGTGATGTGGTCGGGGCAGTGGGAGGCGCCCGAGAATACGCCTGTCGGAGCACTTGGCCTTGGAGCACTTGGAGTGCAGTTATCAGCCTCACATCCAGGGCCAGATTTTCTCGGTCCAAATTGTGGTGCCGTCTCGGTGTCAACACAACAATGTGTAAATATGAAGCTGCTCGTTCTCGCTGCGGCCCTCGCGTGCGCAGGGGCGTTCGCCCCGCCGCCCGTGACGGCACGCGCGGGCGCGCTCGCCGTGCGTGTCGGAGCCAGCCCGGTGATGCAGCCACTTTCCACGAAACCGCGGCGCGCCGTCGCTCAACACTCGCTTCGCGTCTCGTAGGTTGCAGCGGCAAAGGCTCCCGCCAAGCGTCCGGTCCGCAAGCCGGTGAAGAAGGTCGCCGCGAAGAAACCACCCGCCAAGAAGGTGGCGAAGAAGCAAGTGGCGAAACCTGTCAAGCGGGTACGCTAGCTATGTCCTGCCCAGCTGCAGCCCGGAGCGTCCACCCCGTCGGATTGCCTCCGTATCCAAATTAGGCGGTCTCGAAGCTGCCAGTCAAGAAGGCGCAATCCCCCCTCAACCACCACATCGCACCACGCCCAAGGGCAGCGCGCCTTCACAGAGCTCGCCTGGCCGCGCCCTCACCGTCCGATAGGCCGTCAAGCCGGCGGCCAAAAAGGTGGTGGCAAAGAAGGCGCCGCCGAAGAGGGTTGTGAAGAAGGCAGTCAAGACCGCGAAGGGGGCGCCGGCTGCATCGGGCCAGCCATAACCGAGATGAGAAGCAGCGATGCGCGCCGCGGGTAGCACAGAGTGAGAAGCTAAGCCACAGAGGTGCTCTCATGTGCCTGTGCAGGCGGCCCCGCGCCCGCACCCCCTCCTCTGCGCCGAGCTGCAAACCTCGCCTTACATCCATCTCGCAACCTTCCCCACCCGCCTCAGCAGGCGGCCCGTTCGCCGTCTTCTTCCTCGCGGTGCCGTGGCTCGCGATCGGGGCTCAGGCGCGAGGCCGCGACCGAGAAAAGAGATGCACAAGACACCGAGCGCACTTGTGCTTGTCGCTTGTGCATGCACATGTTGACGCCTCGCGGGGTGACACGCAGTCAGAAGAGGCTTGACTCACAATGGGGCTGGAACGTCGCTCTCCCTCCGATAGGTCGCTACGGGTGCGTGAACGCAGCAACGAGCGCACAGACAGCGTTGAAGAACTTGTCATAGCCCGCGCCGGACCGCGCAGCAACTGCTGAGCGTGCCTGTGTGGCGGCGCGCCTCTCTGTGCAGACTGGCAGTATAACACCCCGCGCCCGCCCCCGGGAGAGACCGAGGGCCCCCACGCATGGTGTCGTCCACCGCGCATCCAGTCTCTCTGCTAGTGGAGAGGATACACCCCCATAAACCCCTCGGGTCTCACGGACTTCTCTGTCGTCTCGAGAACGCAAGCAACGCTCTGCGATCGCACTGCCTGGAGCCAACCCTGTTAAATTCTTCTCTGCCGTAAGAAAGAAAACAGAGAACCCAAACGAGGGATGGGACGAGGACAGCCGTGTGGACTGTGGTGTCGCGACCCTTGCTTATCTTTTTCTTTTTGAGCTGCCTTTGATGTTATGAAACAAACGCAAGGCGGACACACACATGGCACATCGCTCTCAGGCCCACCGACATCCACACATAAATAAATAAATAAAACGGGCACGCCAACGAGGGGTGGGAGAAGGACAGGGTCCCCACCTGCACGAGCAGGATCTTGTAAGGACGATCAGGGACACAGGGGAACGGGAGCGGGGAGCGCATCGCGACACGGAGGGGGGCTGGGCAGGGTTCACCCACACGACAGGGTCCCAGGGATTCCTCTCTCGTATAGGACAAAGTTGCACCCGGCGGCACGGGGGCAGGCGCGGGCCTCCTACTGGTTGCGCTCTCCTAGTTCTCCTGCTCCTGACAAAAGGGACAGCGACAGGCTCGCAGCACGGTGGACTCCCTATTCCACTGGCAATCTCTCTCGACTAGCGACCTTCCTCCGGCTTCTCACCAGCAGTCTCTCACTACCACGGGCACACTGACAGAGGCGGCCAAAAGGCTCACGTGGGTGGCAGGGCGGTGATAGGAGTCTCCCACTCTGTGGGCTTCGCTAGAGGTGCGCCCCCTGCGCGTGTCCTCGCCCTTGCGGTCTTGAAGGGGAAGGGGAAGGGGCTGTGACATCCACACACTCGCCGGGGTGAACCCAACAATTTTTTTGCGATGGCGACGCCGATATGTAATATAAAAAATAATGTGTATATGCCCGCTGACGACGACCCTTTGCAGCGTGCGGCAATTCATCTGACCGAAGCTGTGAGCGCTGTCAGAGCGGTGTTTCGACACCGATATCGTTCAAGGAGAACGCTGATTCAAAATCCGCTGTTCACACTTCACAGGTAAGTGTAAGCGGAGCAGCTGAGTAGATACAGCGAATCCTTTGTGTTCACACCTGCAAGAGCAGGTGTGAACCGATTTCGGCCTTAGCCGTCGGTATGCCAATAGCGTGCTAGCCAAGTAGTACGCAGTTGGATTCCGAGGGTGTCCCATCACAAGTTCGGCTGCCGACAGACAAGATTGTCCCTTAGTCCTGGCTTTGCGCAGATATTTTTCTTTTTTGAGAGCGCCTTCGTTGTTAATAGTACAAACCCAATGGTCCTCTGCGAGCGGTCCTCCGTTGCAGTCACGCACACGCACACGCCATGCCGCACCGCGCGCCCGCCCACCGCCCCGCCCAGGCGGGAAAGAGACGAGGAGATGGGACAGCGAAGGAGGAGTACGAGCACGTATGGGAGGGTTCAGTAATGCGCCACGCTGCCCGGCGTCTCTCACTTTCCGGGACAGCCCCGCCCTTTTGAGGCGGGAGAGTGACGGCTACCCCGTACGCGCCTGTTGCTCTACCCCGACGCCGACCGCCCATTCTCCCCTCCTCGTTCCCCCCTCGAATGCTCCGGACCCCGACAAGCCGCCCGACGTTGGGCCTCTGCCCCGCACGCTCCCGCCCCTCTGCCCCTCACACACACCCAGGCCCGACACGCACATACAAGACAAACCCGGCGTCCTGCTCTCAAAAGAAAAAGAAAAAAGGGAATGAGGAGACCAGCGGGGGAGACTCCCCGCCTATGCAAGCCCCAGAGAGGGGCCGCCATCGCCGAAGCTGTGCCAAAGCATAACTCCAAAACCCGCAGCGGCCCAGGGGGCCTTGGGGGCAGCCTGCCGGACCGCCGCTGCACGGGGCTAGGCACCAGAAGATGAGTGGAATTGATGAATTGGGCCGTTGTCCGTGCCTCCCCTCTATACGTCAGAGTGGGACCTACGCCGCGCCGGGAAAGGGGCGCGCCCGGTCCTCGACGGAGCCGCGCGCCCCAAACGACCCAGGCGGCGAGTAGTCGACCTCGAACCTTCGACATGTAGTTGCCCATAGTTAGCGCCCCTCCTCCCTCGCCCGTCCCTACTCATACTGCTCTCGAGGCGCCCGCGGCATCTCGCCGCCCATCTTCGGCCACGCGTTGTAGTCGAAGATGGCGGCGTTGCGCCTCGCGACGATGGCCGAGTGCACTTGCAGGAAGCGCTTGCGCTCGCTACTGACCCGCCATCGTTCGCTGTCGGAGGACGCCTTAGCGGCCTTGATGTCGAAGTTGGTGTTGAACCACGTCGCCGCCTCGTGCCCGATGCCGCCACGCGTGCTCGCCGCCCATGTCATAAAGTCGCAGTTTTTGGCGTCGCACGCCGCTGCCTTGGCCTTCCGCTTCGTCGCCTCGGCGTGGAACAGGTGTTGCAACCTGGTACTCAAGACGGCTCGCAGCGGTCGGCAGAAGGAGCCATCACGCACTAGCGGCCTATCTTCATCAACTCCGCGCGACAAGTGTGCGAGGTTTCTGCGCCTACAGGTCTAATGCCCGCGACGGCCTGCGAGGTCCCGCTGGAACTCGCCACCCACCTCGGTGGCGTGGATGCGCTCGAGTTCGGCCCTCGAGGCGCGCCACTCGTCGTCGCGCTGCAGGGCAAGAGCGCAAATCCCGACGTGATCGCCGAGTGGGTTCCGGCGGCGCGACTCCTCGCGGGCGCCGGTTGGCGCGTCGTTGTCCCGAACCTGCACTCGAACGAGCTCACCAAGCCAGGCGCGGTGGCCAGCAAAGACGCGACGCAGGTCGTGCGTGACATCATCCGGTCCGAGCACAACTGCGGCGCGTCGTGCGCCGTCGTCATGGGGAAGAGCTGGGGCGGCGGCGAGGCTGTCGCATTTGCGGCGGCGCACCGGGCGATGGTCGTTGCCCTCGTGCTGGTTGCGCCGTCGCTCTCGGACATGTCGCTGCTGCAGCAGGTGCGGGAGATACCGATCTGTCTCTTCTGGGCCCGCGATGACGCGGTCAAGCCCTTCGCCCTGTCCGAGCACTACACCAGCAGCCTTGCGCCAGCCTGCACGCTGCACGCCTCCGACCTCGGAGGGCACCGCGTGCTGCCGGAGTACCTTCCCTCCATCGCCGCCTGGCTCAGCGAGAGACGGGCGGAGGCGTTGCATGCGGCGGAGGCGGGGCATGCGCCCGAGGCAGCAGCAGAGGCAACGCCCGCGCAGGCGCAAGTGCAGGGCGAGGGGCTCGCAAGGCGCTCCGCGGACCACCGTCACTCCGCCGACCTCACCCGCCCTCGGACTCTCCTCGCGGCGATCGAGCGCCTCGATCTACTGCACGACTCGGCGGCCGCCGCTGAGGCGGGCGGCGTGCTCCGCTGCTTGATCCTCGGGGCGGACGCTCGCGAAGGGGCGTCTCTGGAGGCTGCCTGCGGCGTCTTCTCGCCCGCGTGTCTGCTGCTTGCCGGCTCCCCCTGGACAGAGCTGCGACTCACGCTCTGCGGCCCAAACTGCGCCGCGGCGAGGGGCGCACGCCTCACCGCGGCGGCGGAGGCGGCCGCGAGAGCAGCAGCGGCGAGGCCTCTCGGCGGCGGCGAGGGTGGCTGCGGCGGGGAGGGCGCCGGCGATCGCGGCGGCGGGGAGGGTGGAGGTGAGGGCTGGGAGGGTGCCGTGCGGCTGAACGTGCGATTCAGCTGCAAGTTGTACCACGAGCTCACCGCGGACGAGCTGGGTGCCCCTCCGCACGTCGCCGTGGCCTTCCAGGCGGGCGTGTGGGGGTACGACACGTGGGCGCCGACGGTCGGCAGCGTCCTGAGGTCCGGCTGCGCTCTGGTGGTGACCTCGTACACTATCCTCGAGGCAGAGGACGACGAGGAGGCGCTCGCGGCGATCGGGGGCATGCGGTGGGCGTGGCGGCCGGAGCCCAACCCGTGGCGTTCGGCCGTGACCGAGAGCCGGCTCAACAGCCGAGGCGACGCGAGGGACCTCGCCGAGAATGCCGCCTGGCAGTGCGTCCTCGGGACCTCGCGTTGTGACGTGTGAGCTGGACAGAGAGCAGAGTAGGGACGCCCGCGCGGCGAGAGCGCACGTCATACCAGCCCCCCCGGCTTACTGCCAGCCTCCTACTGCCAGCCTAAAAAAACTCGGACCCACGAAGACAAGGAGCGCGCGCCAATGGCCGCCTCCGTGACACTCCCACCTCCTGGGCCGGCGCGGGAGTTTTACTGCCGAGTTTCTCCCGGCCGGCCGCCTCCTGACACGCCCACTGACCGAGCCCATCGAAAAAAAATTCGGCGCGCCGCACTGCTCTGACCCCTGCTCGCCCCTGCTCGCCCCTGCTCGCCACTGTCGCCTCGGTTGCCGAGGCTGCCGCGCACCCGCGCGCTACGCGACTACGAACTGCACCAGCTGGGCTCGAACCAACGACCAAAACGTCCCCGACCCGAACGCTGCACCAACTAGGCCACACCGCAGGCTCGATATGCAATACGCACAAAACTGGCCGCTCATAAAGCACTACTCATTTGCCGAGGCCACGCGGCGCCCCTCCACAGCCAGCCTACCCTCCTATCGCGCCACTCGAAGCCCCGCGGCCGCCTCTCGCCTACCGCGCTGCCCTCGCCTGCCACCGCACCGCCCGCGCTCCAGCCTAACCAGCTCTGCATCTCGCAACACACACTTGACAGGGACAGACCAGGCGCAGGAAAAGGGAGCGGGGCCCGAATCCAAGGGACCACCCCGTCGGGCGGAGGAGCTGTGAACTCAGGTCCAGCAGGAAGGCTGCTGGCTCCTGACTCATCCCCCAAATCCCCCACACCTTGGCGGCCTGAAACCTTACCATTCCGACACCTCACACACACCCCTCCCCTAGGGCTAAGCAGTGCGCGAGCCCACCCGACTTCAGGTGAGACGTTGACCACTCCTTTGGAACAGTTCTGTCAGTGGCTGTGGCCATCGTCTTCACGCTGCTGCAGAGGTGCCTGTCCAACCGGGTGCCTGGCGCCTTCATGCAGGAGGAGGTGCAGAACGAGAAGCTCGACACGAAGCTCGACCGGGTGCTTGAGCACCTGCAGTCTCTGCAGCAGGGGCAGCAGGAGCTCGCATACTCCGCTGCTGCTGCCTTAGGCGACAGGCCTGGGGGCATCAGTGCGGCCTTTTCGGGCGCAGCGTCTCCCCAAGGCGCCGCTGCAGGGGCGCCCTCCAAGCTCCCTGTCCCCATGGCCGGCCTGGAGCCCGCACTCGCCCCGGTCGAGATCGCGGCCTGATGCTTGGCGCAATGCAGCTCCGGAGGCGGGTGCAGTGGGTGCAGTGGGTGCAGTGGGTGCAGTGGGCCGTGGGCGGCGAGGCGAGGGCCAGCACAAAAGCAGCGGTGGTGGTTAAAGCCGCCGAGGTGGGGTGGGGCGCCCTGGTGTGGGAGGTGGGTGGGTGGGTGCGGAGCAATGCGCTTCGCAGCGCCCACACCGACGGGCCCGCCTGCCGGGGCCTCGCTCTGAGGCAAAAAGCAGCGCGCAGGGGTGGGCAGCCCGATAGTCTACCCGAGCCGGGCCGCCCCACGAGGTTGTTCATTGGAGGGGGGGGGGGGGGGGGGGATATTTAAACGTGCTTGGTGCCCAGGAACCCACCCCCCTCGTCGCACAAACCGATAAAATCGCGCGTGAAGACCCGCCGAGCCCCCCCCAACCAGAACCTGCTTGTTTAAAAACGTGAATTACCCTTGACTCTCGCCCCCGGGCTGGGACAAACTACGTGCACACGCAACACACGACCCATAGGTTGCTTATTTCCGCCTTTACGTACACGCGCACACTTGTGAGTATTCTTGTGATACAAAACCCCGACTGAGACACACCAGTGACGTCGACTCGAGCACATCGGTTGCCTCCATGAACGGCGGAACTTTATCGGACGCGTCCACACACACACACACTCACACACGCTTTAATTAAAGGTGTGCACATGCATCACTCTAGCGGCACACACCCGAGCGCCGCGCAGGGCGCGGCCCGGTGTTCCGAGCGCCTGTTCCGCCCCACAAAGCGCGAGCGCCCCCTACTCGCACGCTGACGCGCCGCCCAGCCAACGCGACGGATCCTCCCGACTTCCGCCGCAACGGAGGTTGTACATGTCCTCGATCTTGACCTTTCCGCGGTTGAAGACGCCCTCCGGGTCGTACTCGCAGCACAGCTTGTGAATCATCCGCCGCTGAGGGAGAGAGAGCGAGTTCGCAAAGATTGGCCGCCGCACGAGGCAGTCCGCCTTCGAGCCCGAGCCGAAGGGGGCCTTGCCCGGGTGGACGCGCAGCGGGATGCCGCAGCAGTCCAGCGCGTCCAGCAGCCGCTCGAGCCACTGGTGCTGTGGCAGGCAGCAGTCGAAGTCGAGCGGCCTCGCCTGCAAGCGAGGTGCAGCTCGAGGCTCGAATGGGGGTGGGGGAGGTCGTTGGGGGGGTCGAGGGGGGAGGCCGCGCCTGTGAGATGAAGAACTCGACGACGATGGCATCCTCGGTCGCGTTGGTCGCGTTCGACTCGGGGAGCATGCCGCACGCCTTGGGGGTGAGCCGGACCACGCACAGCAGCGCGGGCGCGGCGGCGAGGAGCGGCGCCGCCACCTCCACGTATTTCTCCCAGTCGGACCGCCGCACGTCCATCGAGAAGTCGAGGCCGGGAGCGTCGCCCGGCGTCCAGCCGTGGAAGAGCGAGTCCGAGATCGCAACCTCCGACTTGCGCACCGTCCGGACACGCCCGCTCGTCCACGAGTTGGCCTACGCAGACCGAGAAGCTGAGATCTGGCCGAGGTCGAGGTTGCATCTGGCCGCCCGTGCAGAGGGCGGCGCCTCGTAGAAGGTCTGCGGCGTCGTCGAGTTCTTTTTCAGCTGACCGGCGAAGAAGTCGTAGATCAGCGCAGTGGAGAGCTTGGCCGCAACCGCAGGCACGCAGCGCGGGACGCACGCGGGTGGCGACGGAAGGCAGCTCGAGAACGCCGGCAGGCAGCTCAACATGCGCGAGCCGGTCGTAGGGGAAGCTGCTACCTCGCCGCCCGCCTCCGCCTGCCCCTCGTCGTTTGGCACGGCGGGCGAGACGACGCGGACAAAGTTGCGACCTTGGTCCGTCTCAAAGATGACCATTGAGCCGTTGACGGGGGAGACTGTCGGCCGCGGCTGCCCGTCCGAGTCCTGCGTAATCTGCAAAAGCAGCCCCTTCATCTGCTCCGTGTCCCACGGCGCTGCGCGGCCGCACGCGGGGCGGCTGCGCGTGAGCGGGAGGCGCGACGTCGTCACGTCCCAGTAGGTCGTCTGCCTCAGCCGCAGCTCCACCTGGTGAGGGGCCGACGGTGGGGGTGGCACTAGGCAGCCGAATGGCTCTCTCCCCGCAGCCTCCACCGCCGCACCTTGACGATGATGCCCGTGATGCCGCAGATGCCAAAGGCGCTCTCAAACAGGTCGCGCCGCTCGTTGCGCGACGCACGCACGATCTGAGGCTCGCCGCCGATGTACACCGCCAGCCAGAGCGCCTCGACCCAGTCGAAGGCGGTGGGTGTGTACGAGTGGTGCACGTTGGTGCCGATGAAGCCGCCAAAGCACTGGCTGACCTGCGGGCACGCGGGGGCGATGGCGTCTCGGTCGTGTGTGCTCCCGCCGTCACCCTCCCTCCCCCTACCGGCGGACCGTCTTTGTAAAGCAGAGGCCCTTGGCCGGCCACTCGAGGTCCACGCAGTCCCACTCGAGCTGCCAGACAAAGTCGGCGATCTGGAGTCCGGCGGAAACGATCGCGCGCTTGTTTGCGACATCCACCTCCATGTGGGTCGACATGCTGCGCGTGAAGACGACGTTGCACGCGCCCGGGACATCAGGGTCCGCCTGAATCATGCGGTTCCACGACCAGCCCGAGGAGATGATGCGGATGCCGCTGGCGCAGCGCATCACCTAGTCAGGTGAGTTGGCGTGTCAGTGTGTGTCGGAGCGAGAATCGGCGAGCTCGGTCTATCCTGACCTCGAGCAGCTCAGCCTCGCAGCTGACCTCCTTGAAGTCGCTCACCACAATGTTGGAGCGGTCCTCCACTGGCACAATGTAGTCGGGATGGTCCTTGGGCCAATCTTGAATGGGGAGGTGAGGAAACGCGCGAGCGGCGGCGCTTGGCGTCGGGTCGTTCGTCCAGAGGCGCGGAGGGAGGTCAAGTCGGCGGCCGACCACCGGCGACGGGTTGGAGACGATGTCGTCATCAGTGAGCGTTGAGGAGGCGACAGACTCGTCCGTGAGCGTCGCGCCGAGCTTGTCCTTCTTCTTCTTGCCGCGAATTTTCTTCTGATAAAAGTGGAGAGGATTGCGCTTGCTTGGGAAGAGCGAGCGAGGGGCGCCCATATCCTGCAAGGTTCTCGAGGTCACAGTGGTGGATATCCTGGTCGATTGCCAAGGCGGCAGCGCCAAAGTGAAGGACTGACGTTGCGATTTCTCTTTTTGTGCGAGCCAGTCCCGTGCCCAGTGTTGTGCGAGGGAGCTTTGTTGTAAAACTCTCTTTTTGGGGGAGGTTCTCGAGGTTCTCGAGGTGGATATCCTTTGGCCGCGTTGGGTATAGCGAGGATTGGTGTAACACGAGCCACGGACGGAGGCGTGTTTTCTGACGGCCGACCGTCAGTGCACGGAGTTGCCCCTTCTCCGACTGCCCCGGCTAGTTCACATAAACGCACAACCCCGGGCCCCGAAATCGCACAGTGACAGTCAGACATGCAACACGGCTAGTTCACGGGTTGTGGGGGGGAGTGTTTTGTTGTAAAATTCTCTTTTTCGTAGTGTTGGTGCCAGTGCGCGCCAGTCCCGTGCCCAGTGTCGTGCGAGGGAGCTTTGTTGTAAAATTCTTTTCGCGAGGACCTTCTCTTTTCACAATCTATCTCCAAACAACTCTAACACTCACACATCATTTGGGGCCTGGAGCTCTCAATCTCCCCCGGGCCCAGATCGCACGCACGGACAGTCGAGAAGACAACCCCAGATCGACGAGTGAAACCAGACTGCACACAAAATCCGTGGTCGTGCCCCCCGAAAGCAAACCTCCTCGCCTCTCTACGCCGCGGCGGGCACTGGGCGCTCGTAGGTCGCGTAGAGGTTGTAGCGGACGCCCGCGGCGAGGCGGGTGACCGCATGGTGGATGCGGCAGTCGTGTGCGGTGGCCGTGCCGATCTTGCGCGCCGGGCGCACGATCTTGTCGCCCACGGCAAAGAGCAGCGCCGCACCGTCGAAGTCGTCGTTGAGTGCGACGTTGACGACGACGAGGCTCGAGTCGCGGTGGAATGGGATGACGTCGTCTTGCGTGCCGGCGATCGCCTCGCGGCGGCGGAGCTTGAACGTGGCGCGCGCTGCGGCGTCGGCACCGAGAGCCTTGAGTTGCGCCTCTCCCATCGAACGCAGGGCAGCCACCGCCTCGGAGCCGATGAGCTTTGCGAGCTCCCCCTCGGCGACGACGAACTTCATGT
The DNA here is from genome assembly GCF_000372725.1 of Emiliania huxleyi CCMP1516. Classification (NCBI taxonomy): domain Eukaryota; phylum Haptophyta; order Isochrysidales; family Noelaerhabdaceae; genus Emiliania; species Emiliania huxleyi. The sequence goes on from NW_005199913.1 coordinate 53,307, forward strand.
CGCGCAGCGCGTCTGGCGAGTCATCTGCTGCGAGGTGGCGCTCAATGCGCTCGACCAGCTGCTTGCACGACGACTTGTCGAGCAGCGTGCCCTCCTCAAACGCCTTGCCACCGATCGGCTTGGCGTAGAGCGGTGGCGACGGGCCGGCCGCCGCACGGACGATGGCGGCGACCTCGGACGGTGGCGTGGCGACGGCGGAGCCGGCGTCGAAGAGGATGCGCCGGTCCGCTTCCGACGGCTCCAGCCACTCGCCAATGTCTCCGGTCAGGTTCAAGACCACCAGGTGGAGTGTCGCGCCGTTCGCGATCTGGTAGAACTCGAGGGTCTGGTCGTCCTGCAGCCTTTTGCCGGCGAAGATCAAATGTTGGTTTGCTGCCACAGGGACGCTGTCCTGATACTGGTCGTGATACTGCTGCTCGAGGAGGAACTTGAGTGCGCCGATTGTGGTCGCTGAGGAGGTGACCTGGATGGGCAGCTTTCTGCCGGTCAGCGATTTCACGGTGATGGTGAAGACGCCCACCGCCGCCATCGAGTATTCAATGGAGAGAGAGCAGGAGGTGATGTCTGCGACCGAGGACTGCCCTGAGAACTGCCCTGCTCTCGCTAGCGCCCGCCGCGTTTCCCGCCAGTTTTTTCTTGTTTACCTTCCGGAGGAGGACTCTGCTGACCACTAACCGCCGACCGAAGCGCAGAGAACTGCGACAGATCGGTCTCATACTAGCACCACACCTCCAAAGTTTGTGTGAGGTGACTTGGACCACCAAGAGCTGGCTGGGGCTGCAGAAGCAGCGCATCTCAGTCGTTCGTTCTTCACACGGCCATCGCAGAGCAGATTGTGAATGAGCTTGCCTGCGGCGAGGGCGGTCGACTGCACGGAGCTAAGCGCCTCGCCGTCCTCGCAGGAGTCGCTTGGCGGCTCCCGTGGTGTACCTGTGTTAGTGCCAGTGCGCGCCAGTCCCGTGCCCAGTGTCGTGCGAGAGAGTGGGGTTTGGAGCACTTGGAGCACTTGGAGTGCAGTCGGTAACCTCACATCCAGGGCCGAGGAGCTAAGAAGCGCACCCAGCGGGCCGGATGATCGGTATCGGGCTACGGGCTAGAGAGCCCTGACCCCTAGGGGGAGTGCGCGTTCGCAGGGAAAGGGCCGTAATGTAAACACGGGTCTCCGAGGGCTGGCTCCGCGCTCCGGGTTTCCCCTAGCAGCAGACCGCCCCCTCTACTCGGAGCTATAATGGTGCACTTGGAGCACTTGGAGTGCGCAGTTATCAACCTCACATCCAGGGCCGGGGAGCTGAGAAGCGCGCCCAGCGGGCCGGATGATCGGCATCGGGTTACGGGCTAGAGAGGTTGAAAATTCTTTTTTACGAATGCGCGCCAGTCCCGTGCCCAGTGTAAAAGAAAGAAAGAAAACGGACAACCCAAGGGAGGGATGGGAGGACGTGCCCAGTGTTGTGCGAGGGAGCTAGCGTAAAATTCTTTTTTACCAGTCCCCCTGGTCGGCCCCATGCATGGTGACATGCATGGTGAGCTCTACTCGTATGCTGGCGCTGCAATCCTACCTCACGGCCGTTGCCAGCCTCGTCCTCGCCTGCGCCGGCGCCGGTGTCCTATCTTTCCCGTGGGCGCTCGCGGCGAGCCGCTTGCCCGCGTTCGGAGTGGTTGGCGTGGTCGTGCTCGGCGCATGCTGTCTGGGCATGCTCGTTCTCACTGATCACTCCCTCGCCGACGGCCACGCATGGTGCTATGAGCGAATACTGGAGCAGGCGTTCGGCTGGCGCAGCGCACGCGCCGCAACCGCGGCCATCGTGCTCCAGCAGCTCGGCTCATTGGTCGGCTTCCTCGTCGCCATTGCAGACTTTGGAGGCCCACTCGGCCTCCCCGCGCCGGCGCTGCTCGGCGCACTGGGCGCCCTCGTGCTGTGGCCGCTCTCGCTGCTGCCTTCGCTGCGCTCGCTCTGGCTCCCGAGCGCGCTCTCCATCGTGGCGGTCTGTGCCGTCTCCGGCGTGGTCGTCGCTCGTGCTGTCATCGACGACAGCCGATGCCCGACGGGCGCGCACGGCACGGAGCCTCCACTCGATCTCCTCGCGTGGCCCTCGAGCCCCGCGCGGCTGCTCGAGTGCGCGCCGCTCCTGATCTTCGGCTTCAACGCCCACCTGCAGGCGCCGATCGTCGCGTCTGAGGTGCGCCGCGCGCTGGGCCCAGGTGCCGCCGCACGGCGTGTGACGGTGCGCGCCGTGCTGAGCGCCCTCGCTGTGTGCGCTGCGCTGTACGCGGCCACCGCGCTCGCCGGCGTCGCGTGTTACGGGGCCGCCGTGCGGAACGACGTCCTCGCCAGCCTCGGCGCAGCCGCTGGCCACGACCCGTTTGCTGCGTTTGCAGGCGGTGCGATGCTCGCGCATTTGGCTCTCGCCCCTAGAAAGACTGAAGCAGATAAAACGGACACCTCTACTAGCTCTCGCCCCGTGTGTTCCAACTAGCACTTGAGAGGGCAACACGTAGTCGGCTATATTCAGCTCTATTCAGCGGGATCCGTTGATTCGTACCCCGCGTACTCACGCTGTAGGCCCTCGCCTACCCGGTCCTCTTGCACCCGCTGCTCGTCTCCACGACGCCGCACCACAGCGGCGCCTCTCCACCGACGCTCAGCGGCGCTCCGCCGACGGACGGCGGCGCCGGGGCCGGGCCCTCCAGCGAGCTGCTGTTGCCGCCGGTCGCGCGGCTGCAGCGCACCTCCATCTGCTGCTGGAGTATCTGCATCCGCTGCTGCAGCCCTCGCTGCCCCGCGCGGGCCGCCGCGCTGCGCAGCGGCGCCATCGTCGCGCTCACCGTCGCGCTCGCCCTCGCGGCCCGCCATCGGCTGAACGCCGTCTTTGCGGTCCTCGGCGGCTCCGTCGGCGCGGCGCTCGTCTGCTGGTTCCCCGCCGCGCTGCTAGTCGCCGACGCCCGAGGTGGCATCGCCGCCGGCAGCGCGTGGTACGTCGCCGCGACGCGTGGGCTGTTGGCAGCGGGGCTGGCGGCGCTGGGGGTTGCGGCGCTAGCCGGCACTCTCGTCACCTTGTCACGTCGCAGCTAGTGCTCGTGGTAGTTGGCTCCGGTGCACTTGGAGCACTTGGAGTAGAGCGTACTGTAAGGTCATCAGCCTCACATCCAGGGGCGGGTATTTTTCTTCATCTTTGTTACCATCTACTCCTGTCAATTCGCGCGTCTTGGTGAGTGGCAAGGAATGAATTTGGTTTCTCTTTATTTTTTCGCACGCACGGACAGTCCGAGTCTCGAGAAGACAGCGGGCAGATAGAATGGAGGCTCGAGAATGAAGGGCGAACGGCACGATACGAAAAGGCAGGGCGAGGCGGATGGAGAAAGAAGTGCCGAGGAGGCCATGGTGGAGGGGAGGGACGGGAGGACGAAAGAAGGGCGAGGAGGACGAGCGGCCCGCACAGACCGCGAGCGCAGACAGCGCCTGCTGGCCATTTCGAGACATTCGCAAAGAACGCTAGCTACATACATGGGAGGGCTTCGTGAAGGATGGATTGAAAAACATTCGAACAAAGAAGAGGCGACGGAAGGAACCGGCAGAGGATGCAGTGACGTGACACCCCCCCCCCCCCTACACACACACACACACGCACACACACACACACACACACACACACACACACACACACACACACGCACACACACACACACACACACACACACACACACACACACACACACACACACACACACACACACACACACAAACACACACACACACACACACACACACACACACACACACCGTCTGGGGGGGCGACCCCCCCATCTTTGTTTACCGATGCGTCCTAGAATGCAAAAACGCATTCTAGGACGCACTTTTCATCTAAACTTCTGCTTGGAAAAAGAAATGCTGGCGTCCAACTGCACTCCAAGTGCTCCCCAAGTGCCGCGAAAATATAGGCTGCAAAAAGCGGGGCGCGCGTTTTTGTATTATTAACAACGAAAGGCGCTCTAAAAGGACAACGTTGGCCGTGGAGTCTTCTCCGTCGATCACACGGGGCGCGGGGTGACCCACATCATCACTGGCTCGCGGCAATACGGGCACTCTCGCATCAGCTCGGAGCATGGACCGCAGACGCACAAGTGGCTGCACGGCACCGCGAGGTGAGACTTTGGCCGCTCGAAGCATATGATGCACGACGTCTCGCCTCCCATGGTGGACTCGGGGGCAGCCGGCCGCCCCGTGTCGAGGCCGGCGTCCGCTAGTGAGACGGCAGCAAGCGCCTCGGTGACTGGCAGCTGCTGCTCCGCCGCCTCTGCCGCCTCTGGCTCGATCAAGCGCTCGATGGCGCCGACCCGCTCCTCGAGGCTACCCTCGGTCGCCGCGCCGAGGCTCGCCTCCAGCCGATCGACACACCGCTGCAAGTCCCCCCCGCCGCCGGTCGACTCGCTGCTCACCGCCGCCTCGCACCGCGACACCCGACGCGCCAACGCCTCCTCCGCGTCCACCTCTGACCGACGCAGCGCCTCTGCCAGCTCCGCATCCTCGCGCAGCGCTGCCCGCTCCGCCGCACCCGCTCGCTCTGCCGCCTCGCGCTCCGCTTGCCTCGCCGCCTCCTGCTCAGCAGCCAGCCGCGCCGCCCTCTCCTCCTGCGCGCGAAGCTCTGCCGCAGCCTTCGCTCTCCGCTCCTCCTCGAGCTTGCAGGCGGACGGCGCCCTCTTGGCCTCCTTGTTCTTCGCCTTGCCCTCCTTCCTAACCGCTCTCTTCTCGGCTGCCTTCGCCAGCCGCTTCGCCTTCTCCTCCTCCGCCCTCTTGTCAGCAGCCTCCTTCTCGCGCCGCTCCGCCTCTGCCTGAATAGCCTTGCGCTCCGCCGCCGCCGCCCGCTGCTCCGCAAGCTGCGTCTCCTCTGCTGCTCGTCTCTCCGCCTCCCTCGCCAGCAGCGTCTCCTCTGCTGCCGCGCGCTCAGCGGTCAGCTTCGCCTCCGCCTCTGCCGCAATCGCTCGCTTCTGCTCCTCCAGCGCCGCCGCATTCGCCGCCCGGCGCACCTCGTCCGCCGCCCGCTCTGCTTCGCGCTGTCGTGCCGCCTGCTCGCGCTCCCGCGCCACCGCCGCCTCCTCTCGCTCGCGCTGCTCGCGCCGCCTCTTGGCCGCGAGCGCTTTCTCCGCCGCCTTCTCTGCCGCCTCCGCCTCCCTCAGTGCCGCTGCATGCTCTGTGAGAGCGCGCACGCACCCGGCGTGGTCCATCGTAGAAGCAGTGGCCTCGGCAGTAGCCAGCTTGGCCTCCTCCTCCTTTGCAATTTGCAGCGCGGACTTGCCGTTCACACAGCGCGCCTTCGTCTCTGCGCCAGCCTGCAGCAGGCAGAGCACGACTGGGAGTCGGCCGTTGGCGGCGGCGCCAACCAGCGCGGTGAAGCCGTCGCTGTTGTGCAAGTTGATCTCCGCGCCGTGCTGAATCAGCAGCTCGACCACCCGCTCGTGGCCGTAGCTGGCGGCGCTTATCAGCGCGGTCCAGCCGTTGCTGTTCCGCTTGTAGGTCTCCGCACCGCGCTGCAGCAGCAACTCGACCACCCGCTCGTGGCCGCTGTACGCGGCGCTTATCAGTGCGGTGCCGCCGTCGCTGTCCTGCTTGTCGACCTCTGCGCCGCGCTGAAGCAGCAGCTCGACCACTCGCTCGTGGCCGTTGGTGGCAGCGGCCATCAGCGCGGTGCTGCCGTCACTGCTTTGCAGGTTGATCTCCGCGCCGCACTCCAGCAGCAGGTCGACCACCCGCTCGTGGCCTTGGATGGCGGCGTACATCAGCGTCGTCCAACTGTTTCTATCCTGCAGGTTGATCTCCGCGCCGTGCTGCAACAGCAGCTCGACGACCCGATCGTGGCCGTTTCCTGCGGCGTGCATCAGCGCGGTGTCGCCGTCCCTGCGCTGCAGGTTGACTTGAGCGCCGTGCTGCAATAGTAACGCGGCCACCCGCTCGTGCCCCTGGCCGGCGGCGTCCATCAGCAGGGTAACGCTGGTTACCTCGCCAGTCTCGCGCGCGGTGTTTGCTCGCCCGCCTCTCTCGAGCCACGAACGCACCGCCGCTTCGTCGCCTCGCAACACCGCGGCCACATGCGGCGCCTGCGGCTGCTGCGGCGCGCTGGTTGACATATATGTGCACAATTATTACTCGAGCACGTCAAAACGGCGGCGCGACAGTTGATCAACTTTTGGCCGGGGTATAAAATGAACTCGGGGGCAAGGGACGCGGCACAAACGGGGCACAAACGCCAGGCTACAAAGACGGGGAGGCACGTAGTGACGCAGGGGAGTCTAGGCGAAGGCGGCGTCCTCCGACGCCGCGGCGAGCCTGAGCTCGGTCGCAATCTCTTCCGCCGCCGCGAGCTGCAGCGCGACTGACGTGCGCTGGGCCTGCAGCGACAGCCACGACCGCGTCGACCAGCTCGCCTCGTCCTCGTGCTGCCGCTTCGAGAGCTTGTTGCGCACCTTGTCCTTCATCTGGTAGAACAGCCGCTTGACCGCGTTGCACCACCCGCCGAAGGTTTCGAACAGGTACATCTGCACGTCGGTGTCCGAGCGCGAGAGGGCGTGCGCGTAGTCCGCCTTCTTGTACGCCACAGCCGCCGCCGCCGGTTTTAGGTTTAATGATCGGTATGTTTTCTTAGTAAATTAAATGAACTCGGGGGCACGGGACGCGGCACAAACGGGGCAGAAACGCGAGGCAGAAACGCACTTGGAGCACCTGCGATGCCGTTAGCGCGCGCTTTCTTCAATTCAACGCCTACTCGACTAGGTCTCGGTTTCGCTTTCGCTCGCTAGGTACCGAACGCGGCCAAAGGATATCCACCTCGAGAACCTCGAGAACCTCGGAATGACGGACGCCGATCGCCTCACCTCCTCGCTGGCCGGCCTTCACGTCGGCGGCTCGCACTACTCGCTGCCTGCGGCTGAGGCCGCGCCAAGCTCAGCCGCGCAGCGCAATCTGCTCTCGGACGAGGACATCGTCGAGGGCATGCTCTTCACGGTCTCTGGCCGGATGCCCCGCGCGCGAGTCTTGGAGGCGCAGCAGGTCAACGACCGAATCATCGCGACGCTGCGGGCCGCGCGCTGCGTGTGCCGCGTCTGGCACGCGGCCGGCGCGAAGCCTCTGCTTGCGGCCGAGCTCGATAAGAGGCTGGTCCGCTTCAAGCTGGCGATGGACTTCTTTGCGAAGCAGCGGGCCGAGAAAACGCTCAATGTGAAGCCGTCGCGTGCCATGCTCGGCCTCGCCGACGCGGACAGAGTCGTATGCAACTGGCTCGTCGCCGGGTGGGAAGCGGGCTTCAACTCGGTGCTCGCGGACGACCCCGGCCTCAACAGCGTCGAGCCCTGCGCGGCCACGATCAAGCACCTGCACGAGGAAGGCATCCGCGGTCCGTTCTGGATCATCGCGCCCGAAACCACGTGGCCGGCGTGGACCGAAGCGCTCAACGTGCCAGACCTTCCCGTGGCAGAGGTGCGCACCGGCGAGGAGCTCGACGATCACATGGAAGAGTGGTGGTCCATCCACCCGGCTGGCGGCCTCCTCTTCATCCCGATCGACGCGAGCCCACTGATTCTGCCCGGTGGAGCG
>NW_005199913.1:60988-71319 GCF_000372725.1 Emiliania huxleyi CCMP1516
GACATCGTGCCGCGCACCGTCGTGTTGCCAGGAGGCTCCGCGCCGCACGCCAGTGCGGTTGCTCTTGCTCTGGGCGGGAACTACGTCCGTCTCACGCACGAGCCGCTGCCCGGCACTGTCCCGGCTCTCTTGCGCGTCCTGGCCGGAGCGTATGAGCATCTACTGGCCCAGTCTGTTGATCTCGAGGACATCGAGCACGTCCTGCAGGAGCACAGCCGCAGCGAGGGGCAGCGGCATCTGTCACGGTGGGCGACGGACGCTTTCCTAGTGCCGACCCTGCAGCATTGCCTCTCGCGCGTGCTGTACCGCCGCCGGCTCAAGCGCGGCGGTCAGCCACACACTGTGGAGACCGAGGCCCCGAAGATAGTGGTGGTTGACTTGCCGGATGCGGATGACGAGCACGAGACGGACCTGCACCCGCTGGTCGGATGCGTCGTGCGCGTGCGATCGTCGGATTCGTCGGTCGCTTCCTGGCAAGTCGGCAGCATCGGGTTTGCGCACAGGTTTGACGAGAGGATCGACCGCATGATGGTGCTCTTGCCAAATGACTACTCCGGGGTAGACGATCCCGCCACACCTCTGCCGTTTCGGTGGATCAGCGTAAAGGAGGAGAACCTCGAGGCGTGGGCGGAGCACGACGCTGCGTGGGCGGCTGCCGTCGAGACGTACGTCGACTATCGCAATGTGAATGTGTGAATCATCGAGGTTCATCGCGAGCGGCTGCTGATTAAACTCAAAGTCTTGAACTCATGTAAAACTTACCCTGCTGGAATGTGGAAAAGAATCTGTATCTGAATCGATTTTGCTCCTTTTGATTCATGTACCAGTCACCACACAGGAACGCACCTTCACGCTCCAGACACCCTGCCCACCGCCGGTGGGATTTGTGGTTGCGTCCCCGGAGACAAGATTCAGAGCTCCCCAACCCCATCCCTTCTCACACTCAGATCTCTCACCATCGGACGATGGGTTCCACCCGCTAATCACACAGGGCGCGGGGTGACCCACATCATCACTGGCTCGCGGCAGTACGGACACTCCCGCATGAGCTCGGAGCAGGGACCGCAGGCGCACAAGTGGCTGCACGGCACCGCGAGGTGAGATTTCGGCCGCTCGAAGCATATGATGCACGACGTCTCGCCTCCCATGGTGGACTCGGGGGCAGCCGGCCGCCCCGTGTCGAGGCCGGCGTCCGCTAGTGAGACGGCAGCAAGCGCCTCGGTGACTGGCAGCTGCTGCTCCGCCGCCTCTGCCGCCTCTGGCTCGATCAAGCGCTCGATGGCGCTGACCCGCTCCTCGAGGCTACCCTCGGTCGCCGCGCCGAGGCTCGCCTCCAGCCGATCGACACGCCGCTGCAAGTCCCCCCCGCCGCCGGTCGACTCGCTGCTCACCGCCGCCTCGCACCGCGACACCCGACGCGCCAGCGCCTCCTCCGCATCCACCTCTGACCGACGCAGCGCCTCTGCAAGCTCCGCATCCTCGCGCAGCGCTGCCCGCTCCGCCGCACCCGCTCGCTCTGCCGCCTCGCGCTCCGCTCGCCTCGCCGCCTCCTGCTCAGCAGCCAGCTGCGCCGCCCTCTCCTCCTGCGCGCGAAGCTCTGCCGCAGCCTTCGCTCTCCGCTCCTCCTCGAGCTTGAAGGCAGGCGTCGCCTTCTTGGCCTCCTTGTTCTTCGCCTTGCCCTCCTTCCTATTCGCTTTCTTCTCGGCCGCCTTCGCCAGCCGCTTCGCCTTCTCCTCCTCCGCCCTCTTGTCAGCAGCCTCCTTCTCGCGCCGCTCTGCCTCTGCCTGAGCGGCCTTGCGAGCAGCCGCCGCCGCCCGCTGCTCCGCAAGCTGCGCCTCCTCTACTGCTCGTCTCTCCGCCTCCCTCGCCCGCAGCGTCTCCTCTACTGCCACGCGCTCAGCAGCCAGCTTCGCCTCCGCCTCTGCCGCAATCTCTCGCCTCTGCTCCTCCAGTGCCGCTGCATCCGCCGCCCGGCGCGCCTCGTCCACCGCCCGCTCTGCTTCGCGCTGTCGTGCCGTATGCTCGCGCTCTCGCGCCGCCGCCGCCGCCTCCCGCTCGCGCTGCTCGCGCCGCCTCTTGGCCTCGAGCGCCTTCTCCGCCGCCTTCTCTGCCGCCTCCGCCTCCCTCAGTGCCGCTGCATGCTCTGTGAGAGCACGCACGCACCCGGCGTGGTCCATCGTAGAAGTAGTGGCGTCGACAATAGCCAGCTTGGCCGCCTCATCCTTGGCATACTGCATCGCGGACCTGCCGTCCGCAGAGCGTGCCTTTGTGTCCGCGCCTGCCCGCAGCAAGCGCCGCACGACGGCAAGGTGGCCACCAAAGGCGGCGCCCATGAGCGCGGTGAAACCCAGCAGCCCACGAGCGCTACCCAAGTTGACCTCAGCGCCGTACCGGATCAGCGAGTCGACCATCCGCTCGTGGCCCTTGGTGGCGGCCACCATCAGCGCAGTGGCGCCGTCGCTCTTCTGCTTGTTGATCTCCGCCCCACGCCGCAGCAACAGCTCGACCACCCGCTCGTGGCCGTTGTTGGCGGCGCACATCAGTGCGGTGGCGCCGTTGCTGTTCTGCAGGTTGACCTCCGCGCCGCGCTGAAGCAACAGCTCGACCACCCGCTCGTGGCCCTGCAAAGCGGCGCGCATCAGCGCGGTGCCGCCGTCGCTCTTCTGCTTGTTGATCTCCGCGCCGCGCTGAAGCAGCAAGTCGACCACCCGCTCGTGGCCGTTGTTGGCGGCGCACATCAGTGCGGTGCCGCCGTCGCGGTTCTGCAGGTTGGCATCCGCGCGGCGCTGAAGCAGCAGGTCGATCACTCGCTCGCGGCCCTCCTGGGCAGCGAGCATCAGCGCGGTGACGCCGTGGCTGTTCTGCAGGTCGATCTCCGCCCCACGCCGAAGCAGAAGCTCGACCACCCGCTCGTGGCCATGGCCAGCGGCGTGCATCAGTGCGGTGCCGCCGATGCTGTCCTGCAGGCTGACCTCAGCGCCGCGCGCGGCCGCGCGTGTACGCCTCGTACACGCGCGGCCGCACGTGCGCTGACCGGTGCGGGAAGTCGGCTGGCTGCCTGGCCGGCTCGGCCGTTTAAATTCCTCTCGCACTCGGCGGCTGCCAAGCGAGGCTCATAGTCACCTTTCTACCTACCTACCTCATAGTGCGGATTGGCACGGCGCTCGTGGTCGGAGGGCGTCGCCACGGAGGCGCAGTTGGCCACCGGCGCGAGCTCAGCGACCCAGGCATTCGCGCTTGGCTAGCAGGCGCCGCTCTGCGAGCGAAGCGCGCTAACTCCCATTGCGCGGAGATACACACGAGAACCGAAATCGCGCCTCGAGAAAAGACGTACGTCCTAAATAAATAAATAAATAAAACGGGCAAACTCTGAGACGAGATGGGATTTAGGGACATGTGTCCCCGCCCTGCACGATCTTGGTGTGAGGGATCTTCAATCCGTGTCCCCTCACCCCTCGTCACAACCCGACACGGAAGAGCGGCAAGAGTTGGGGCTGCGGCTACGGCTGCGGCTATGAGAGGGGCCGGGGTCGCGGGGACGACGGCCGACTATGAAAATGAAACCTTTGCTGTGCGACGAAACCGAAGAGGAAATTCCTGGGGCCAGTTTTGCTGCGGGGTAAGGTAAGGTAAGGTAAACTTCTCCACACACACGAGGTGGTGGGGCAAGGGGGGGCAACCCTCGCATCTCCGCTGCGGGGTGCGGTGTCCTGGCACCTGCGCGGGCTCGGGCGGCTGCGGCACACCAGCAGCGTGCACAAAGCCTTACCATCGATCCGCACACGGCGGTCTGTGCACATATGCTACGACGTAAAGAGCTCAATCGGGTCCGAGCCGGGCGTCGACGCCGCATCGCGGGAGCAGCGCGCTGCGCACCTCCTCGACTGCAGAGGCGAGCGCGAGAGCACGCGCGACACGCCGCCTCTGCTCCGCCTTTGCCTCGGACATCAAGCGGTTCGCGGCCTCAAAGGACGCGCGCGCCCGCTCGACCTCGACGACGACCCGCCTGTTGGTGCCGATGCTCCGCTCCAGCATCGCGTGCCGGAGCCGTGCCCGCGAACGCCGCAGCGCCAACGCCTCAGGAGAGGACGCCGAAGCCCGCCCCAGCTCAGCCAGGGAGTCGGCCATCCGTTTCCCGACGCTGTCGTTCGCCGATGCTCGCGCCTGCGGGATGGGCGTGCACAGGGGGTGGGTGAGAGAGGAGCGGGGAAACGGGCAAAGGTGAGGGCCGCCGCCTCCTCTAGCCTGCCGAGCGCCGCTTGCCGCCTGCCCTCTTCCGCCGCCAAGGCGGCCAATGCGCTCTCAAGGTGCGCCACCTCGAGAGCCCAAGAGCGGACGGTCGCCTCCCGCGCCGCCATGCAGCCGCCGACCCGCTCCTCGAGCGACGCGGCCAGTCGCGCCGCCTGCTCGGTTGCCTCGGCCAACGCGCGCTCCTTTTCGCCCGCGAGCCGATCGGCATCTGTCGTCAGCGCCACCGCCGCGCCTTTGCGGGACTCCTGCAGAGCCGCCGTCGCCGACCGCAGCGTTGGGAGCACGTGGTCGTCTGACGTCTTGGCCGCAACGGCATCGACGTACGCAAGCAGCGCCTTCCCGACGCGCTCACCCAATGAGTGCGCGTTGGTCGGCGCCGCGTCCAGCCACGCAGCACTCCGCCGGCCACGCGTGGAGAGCTTATGCAGCTCATCCGCCACGAGAATCAGGGCGCGCTTCACGACCGCCGCGTCAGCAGAACCCAGCTCCCCAAGCCGCTCCCCGAGCTTCCTCTGCACAGCCTCTCCGCCTGCGGCAGCCACTCTGCCGAGTCGAGCGCACGGGCGCTGCAATGTCGCGCGGTCGGCCAGCGCGATCAGCCCGTGCTCGAGCGAGCGGAGGTCGTCCATTTGGGGGGGGGGGGTCGGGTTCACGGCGGGACTGCGGCGGTTTTCGTGCGCCGGAGGTCGACGGCGGGCGGCGGGCGCAGGTGAAAGAAAAATGCAAACAATTTCAACGCGGCTCGTAGGTAGGTAGAAAGGTGAAGAACACAATTCTAGGGAAAAGAATTCTTCCGGAAAAGAAAGAAAGCATACACGAATCGCCCAACGTGTGTCTGTGTATGCTGGCGCCGCCGCCCGCCGGCGGCCGCCGCGAGCTCGGCGTCGACGAGATTTCGGTCGTCCTTGCGCACCTTGGCGCGGCGCACGACGTGGCGGTGGCCGCTGCGCTCTCGCTCACGTGGCGCTCTGTCGCACTGCCGCGCCTCGCCTCTGAGGGAGTGCTGCGACCGGCAGACGGAGCAATACAGATTTTGGCGCGGTCGTTCAAGGCCAAGGACCCAACATTCGTCGCGTGCTCACCTGCCGCTTCGTTGGTGGCCATCGCCGAGTCGAGCCAGCACCGCATCGTCATCTGCTCGCTCGTGAACGGAGAGGTTGTGCGCACCCTCGGCAAGTTCGGTTGGGCGTCGGGCGCAGCCGACGGCCTCAATTACCCCAAGGGCCTCGCGTTCGACCCTAGCGGTGAGCACCTCTTCGTCGCCGACCGGTCGAATCACCGCGTCATCAAGATGAATGCGGCCACTGGCGCGGTCGTGGCCGGCGTGGGCAGCCGCGGCTACGGCGACGGGTGCTTCAAATATCCGCAGGGTGTGGCGCTCGCGGACACGGCGGCGCACGGCCCACTCGTATTTGTCTGCGACTATGGCAACGACCGCATCGTGGCGCTCGAGCCAACGGCGCTCGAATGGCGATTTGATGTAGGAGAGGTGTAGGACAGGTCATTCGAGACGTATGTTGTGAGTGTGCAATAGCGTGTTTTCGTTCATTTTACAACCAACCTGACCTGCCTCGGAGTATAGCTCCGCCACTCGGGAAGTACGCACACGCACACATGACAGCGAGGCGAGCGTTTAGCGAGCCACCAAGCTAGTCATATATATTTGTGCCATCGTTGAGCGGACAGACGCCGTTGGGCTCGCGGGGCCGTCACTCACTTCCACAGGTCCGGACGCACATCCTCCGGGAGGAAGTACGGAATGAAGGAGAGCAGCAGCACCGAGGACAGGATCAGGTTGGGCAGGCCGCCAGGTATCTTAGAGGCGAGCGCGTCCACGCCAGTGGCTATGCCGCTTGTTACATGAAACCCACTGTGGGACCCGGATGCCAGCACACGCGGCTAGATTTCATGGCGGGCCGCCTAGGCGCCGAGGCGAGTGGTGGCGCCGAGGCGAGTGGCAGCGCCGAGACCGCCGCCGAGGCGGCGGACGAGGACGAGGAGGCGCATGTGCTGCAGCTGCCATCGGGCATCGCCGCCGACGCGACCGAGTGCTTCGTCGTCGACGGCTCGGCGCACGAGGTGCACGTGTTTAGCACAGCCGACGGCTCCCGCCTGCGCCGCCTCGGTCAGCGCGGCACGTGGCCCGGCGAGTTTGAATTCCCGTGGGGCGTCGCGCTGTGGCGGCCGCCCGGTGCGGGGTCCGGCGGCGCGGCCGAGCGGCGGCTCCTCGTTGCCGAGGGCGCGGCGAGCGGCGGGCGGCGCGGCCGGCTGCAGGTGCTCGACGCGGCCGACGGCGCGCACCTGCAGACCCTCGTCACGCCGAGCGCTGGCCGACTGAGTGGGGTGTGCGTCGACGCCGAGCAAGCGCGCGTGTGCCTCGTCGACCACTCGGCCAAGGCGGTGCGCGTGCTGGCGCGCTGGGAGGCGGCGGACGCCGGGGCGGCGAGCCGGCCGAGCGAGCCGTCGACCAGCGAGGCCGGCAAGCCAGAGGTCGGCATCAGTCAGAACCTGCGAAGAGATCAGAGAGAGCTTGGTGGGTGAGTTTGCAGAGGTGTTCCCATTCGTGAGTTTGAGATCGCGATCTCGCGCCGTCGGCACCCAACATCGCGTGATTTCCTCGGCCGACACCGTTAATATCCTTAACGGTACAGAAAAAAGAAAATCGACGAGATCGACCGAGCACACAAGCGTGATCTTCGACGGACGCTACCTGGAACGGGCATGCGCGCCCTCTTCTCGCTGGTCGCAGTCACTACTGCTGCGGCGCTCACTGCACCGTATCACGCAGCGAGCCGTCACGCGGTGCACCACCGCCACGCTCCGCCCATCGCGGTCGCTCCCGCCAACGGCGCCTCCTCGCCGCTCGCCGGCGGCGGGCCGCTCGAGCTGCTGGAGCTGGGCGCACCGGCCGACCTGACAGTCGGCTCCGAGAGCCTCGACATCGATCTGGACCTCGATCTCGACGCGGCCGACCCGACCGCCGCCATTGAGCGCGCGCTCCGGTCAGAGGGCCGCGGCGGCGAGAGCGCGCTGGGCGGGGCGGAGGAGGACACGGAGGACGAGGAGGAGGAGTACGACCCGGAGCGGCCGCCGATTGCGTCGTTCGACGTGGGCGCGGCGACGGTCGCCGTCCTCGCCGCCAAGGGCATCACCCACTTCACGCCCATCCAGGCCAAGTCCTTCAGCCTGCTCAAGGGCGGCGCAGACATGCTCGGCCGCTCGCGGACCGGCACAGGAAAGACGCTCGCCTTCGCGCTGCCGCTCATCACGGCGCTGGCGGAGCTGCAGGAGCCGGGCGAGAGACTGCCGCGCGGCCGCACGCCCCGGATGGTCGTCCTCGCCCCCACGCGCGAGCTCGCTCGCCAAGTGTCGGAGGTCCGCGCCGCTTCCGACCGCCCCGCCCTGCCCCGCCCCGCCTCTGCCCCTCCTCTCCCCCCCCCTCTTGCCCCCCCTCGTGCCCCCCCCTCTTGCCCCATCCTGACGGCGGGTCGCCTCTTCGCAGGTCTGCTCCATGCTCGCCGCGCCGCACCGGCTTCGCACCGTCCTCTTCCACGGTGGGGCTGGGAGGGAGAGAGCCGAGACGCGGGGAGATGCGGGGAGATACACCCCTCCTCCGCACCGGCGCACCGCCTCCTCTCGGAGCCTTCTCGGAGCCTTCTCGGAGCCTTCTCGGAACCTTCGCGTAGGCGGCGTGCCATACCCGCCGCAGCAGCGGGCGCTGCGCGACGGAGTCGACGTGCTCATCGGCACGCCGGGCCGGATCATCGACCACCTCAACGAGGGGGCGCTCGACCTCTCGGCCGTCCGGTTCGCAGTGCTCGACGAGGCGGATGAGATGCTGACCATGTTCACAGCAGGAGGTGTGAAGAGACGCCGTTCACAGCCGGAGGTGTGAACAGGCGGATGAGATGCTCAACATGGGCTTCAAGTGTGAAGAGACGCCGTTCACAGCCGGAGGTGTGAACAGGCGGATGAGATGCTCAACATGGGCTTCAAGGACGACGTCGAGACCATCCTGCAGGCCCTCCGCACGCACACACTCACAACCACTCACTCACTCACTCACACACACACACACACACACACACACACACACACACACACACACACACACACACACACACACACACAATCTCCCGCGATCTCACCCACAACCTCCCGCGATCTCCCCCAGGCGACCGACGACTCGCTCCGCCAGACCGTCCTCTTCTCCGCCACTCACCCGCCCTGGGTCAAGTCGGTCGCGCGAGAGTACCAAAAGTCGCCCGAGCTGATCGACGTAGTCGGCCGTGGCCGCAGCGAGGCGGCCTCTCCCCCCCCTTCCGCCACCCGCCGCCGCCCCCCAAACACACACACACATGCGCACACATGCGCGCGCGCACACACACACACCAACCTCTCCCCCTCCCCCTTTGCAGGCGGCGTCGACAGTCCAGCACATCGCCGTCCTGACTCCTGACGCAGAGGCGAGCCGCGCGCGCACGCTCGCCGACCTCATCTCAGTCCACGCCACGGGCGCCGACACGCGCACCATCGTCTTCACCGCGACCAAGCGCGAGGTGGACGAGCTCTGCGTCTCTGCGGCGCTGGCGCCGCTGTCCGCGCAGCCGCTGCACGGCGACATCTCGCAAAAGGCGCGCGAGACCACGCTGCAAAAGTTCCGCGACGGCCACTTCCCCGTGCTCGTCGCCACCGACGTCGCCGCGCGCGGCATCGACATCGAGGGCGTCGACCTCATCGTGCAGTACCGCCTGCCGCAGGACCGGCTCTAGACACCCTCACCAAGACACCTCCAGGCCGCTGACCGTGCAGCACCACCCGCGGCAGGACTCGGAGTCGTACGTCCACCGCTCCGGCCGCACCGGCCGCGCCGGCCGCTCGGGCACCGCGATCCTGCTGCACTCGGAGCGCGAGCGGAGGTCGGTCGGCGACCTCGAGCGGCGCACCGGCATCCGGTCCGCAAAGCAGGGACCTCTTCCTGGACCTGTCCTGGACCTGTCCTGGAACCTTCCTGTAGGCATCCGGTCCGCAAAGCAGGGACCTCTTCCTGGACCTTTCCTGGACCTTTCCTGGAACCTTCCTGTAGGCATCCGGTTCGCGAAGCAGGGACCGCCGTCCGTCCAGACGGTGATGGGCGCCGCCGCCGCGCTCGTGCCCCGCCGTATCGGCACCGTCGACCCGCGGCTGCTGCCCTACTTTAAGGAGGCGGCGGCGGCGCTGCTCGAGGGCGACGACGCGCTGCAAAAGGTGGCCGCCATGTGCGCGGTCGTCGCGGGGCAGTCCTCCCTCTCGCAGCACTCTCTGCTCACTGGGGAAGAGCACCTCAAGACGCTTCTCGTCGAAGCGACGGACGGCGCTCCCCTCGAGGCGCGGCGACTCCAGATATGCCGGACCCCCCCCCATTCCGTTCTGCGCCCGCCGCACGCACTGCCCCCTCTGCCCCCCAAACTCTCGCGGTGGGGGCGCGCCGAGGACACCGGCACCACCGCGCGGGTCCTCCGTCGCCGCATGGGTACCGTCGCCGCGCCCCCTCCCGACGCAGGCCCGCGACGCGGTCGCCTCGGTCGCGCAGCTCGTCCCCTCCCTCAACGGCGAGCGGTGCGCCGATAGCATCGGCAAGATCCGGCAGTGCGCCTCGCCGTGCAAGGCGCGGGATGCCGAGAGAGAGAGAGCTCACCGAGAGACCGCCGAGAGAGAGTACCGAGAGACGGGCCAGATTCCGCCGAGATGTGGCCAAATCACCAGAGTGGAGGGCGGGGGGCAGGGGGGGCAGGGGGGGGGAGGCGGGGGAAGAGACGCGGAGGCGGAGGCAGAGGGGAGAGGGCCCGGAGGGGCGGGGGGGGGAGATCGCGGCCGCCAAAAAGCACCGCAGCGGCGACCTCTCCGCGTCGGCTGCGGTCGTCAGTTGCGGCCCACAGCGGAGCATGGGGATTCCGTGATAGACTGTCAGCCACGCCTTGCTTGTTCGGCTGACAGCAGAAGAAGCCTCACACATGCGCACGCACGACACACGTGGCGAGAGCCTCCCACCCACCCCTCTCCGGGCCCATATTGAGCGGGTCTCCGGAGTTGTTTTCGGG
>NW_005199913.1:71419-73038 GCF_000372725.1 Emiliania huxleyi CCMP1516
CAATTGACCTCCCCATATCGAGCTGCTCCGAGTTGCTCTCCGTGACCCCCCCCCCCCCCCTCCCGGAGGTGGTGTTTGACCTGCCCGACGAGATGGCGGACGCCGTCGTCGCCGCCTTCGACGCCCTCGCCGCCACAGACGGCGGCGAGGACGGGGCGGCGCGCCCTTCCGGCCGCCGCCCCACCCTCCTTGACTCGGGCGTCCTCTCCATCTCCGCGTGCGCAGAGCTCCCCGAGCTGCGCCCGCTCGGCGGCCGCGGCGGCGGCGGGCGCGGCGGCGGCCGCGGCGGCCGATTCGGAGGGCGCGGCCGCGGAGGTGGGTACCCAGGAGGCAGCAGCCGCTCGGGGTACCGCGGCGGCGGAGGCCGCTCGTATGACGACCGCGGCGGATACCGCGGCGGCGGAGGAGGAGGAGGGTACCGCGGAGGCGGCGGCGGCGGCGGCGGCGGCTACCGTGGCGGCGGTGCGCTCCTCCGCTCTCTCGGCCCTCGGCCCGCTTCCCCCTCCCCCGGCTGTCGCCCCCTCTGACGGCCTGCTGCCGTCGCGCACAGGCGGGTACCGCGGCGGCGGGGGCGGCGGCTACCGCGGCGGGGGCGGTGGTGGAGGAGGAGGGGGGTGGCGCGCCCGCGGCGCGGACTGAGGATGAGCCGCCGCCGTTGTTCTCCCGTGTGCCGCATGGTGTGCCTGTCTGGTTTCTGCGCATGCCCCTCCCCCGATCCCCTCTCAACCCGCTGTGCCCCGGTGCCGTACCCGGGCCGCTCCAAGCGTCGTGCTCGACCCCCTACGTGGCTCAGCCCTTGCGCCCGCGGTCCGATGTGTGCGAGGAAGACCATCTCTTGTGACTGCGACATGCCGGGGTCGGGTGTGGGTAACCTGGCTATGGGCGCCGGCGCCGGCACGCCGCACGCGCTGGGCGGTCGAGGGGATTTGACCACGCGTTGAGTTTTCTTGTTTTGCACTTTCTCGCGCAGAAACGCGATCCCACTTCCGTCTTGCGCCGGGTCTTCCCACGCAGCGCACCCCCACACGCCACAGGGACCAGGCGCTGTGGCGCTCTCGATACGGTCGCGTCAACCTCGACGTCGCCCCCATTTAAAGAAAGGAGCACCGGGAGCACTTGGAGTGCAGTCATTAGCCTCACATCCAGGGCCGGGGAGCTGAGAAGCAGGTCATGCAAAACAACGGGCCCTGAGTGTGACCGAAACGCGTACACCGGCACATTGTCGGCCGATGCGCGGCTCGCCGCCCACCCCACGCGGTCCCTAGGTGTTATATAGCATAAACACCGTCCGTGCAGGGCTCCTAGGCCATCACTGGGTCCACAGTGGACGGACACACAGCCTCAGCCGGCCCGGCGGGCTCCCGACCAGAGCCCGTCCGGAGGCCACAAACGGACACTCTACCGACCTTTACACCCCTAGACAATCCACTCCGACTAGCACACGGTGTCGTCCCGACCGCCCTGTGGCCCCAGCTACCAGCTGGCGCCGCTCGGCCCGGCTGGAGGCGACTGGGGCGCCCAAAATCGCGGAACCGGCGACGTCCTCCGGCCAGCAGCCGGATCGGGCGTCCGACCCGCCCCCTCGGCGACCCGAGATGGTCTCCCCCTCCCACCCAGGC
>NW_005199913.1:73138-101218 GCF_000372725.1 Emiliania huxleyi CCMP1516
CCATCCCCCTCCCAGCCCCGTCCCTTTCCCTTCCAACCCCCTCCCTTTTCTGAACAAAGGCGCCGTCGCAAAGTTCCGAAAGCTGCTCGAGCAAAAGGGGGTCTGCTTCGACATCGGCGCACCCCGCGCCGCGCCACCCCATGTGCTAGTGTGTGTCCATGCCTCAGTATGGAGCGATGCGTGCAGGCGCCTATCGCGACGCGCCGCCCGGGCTGCGCATCTGGTGCGGCGCGACCGTCGAGGCGTCCGACTTGCAGGCGCAAAAATCGGGCTGAGATGGCCCGAGATGACCCGAGATCGTGATGAGGCGCGTCCGACTTGCAGGCGCACGGGGCGGTG
The DNA here is from genome assembly GCF_000372725.1 of Emiliania huxleyi CCMP1516. Classification (NCBI taxonomy): domain Eukaryota; phylum Haptophyta; order Isochrysidales; family Noelaerhabdaceae; genus Emiliania; species Emiliania huxleyi. The sequence continues at coordinate 73,478 of NW_005199913.1, forward strand.
GTGGAGTGTCGACACACACCAGCACACCGTCCAGCGCCGCACTGTTGCGTAGTGCGTCCACACCCACACATACTGAGATGCATCTCTCCCAGGTCTGTCAGCCCAGGCCACTCTCCTCCCACACCTCTCACCCTCCTTCCCCCAACCCCCTCCTCACCTCCCTCCCTCCCTCCTTCTCTCACCCACCCGGCGCCGGCACCACCCCTACCCCCACCCCCACCCCTGTCCCGCAGGCGCTCACCGGCTGGATGGAGTGGGCCTACGCGCAGGTGGCGGCCGCATGAGGCGGCGCGAGAGGCGGCGAGGGCGGTGTGGCTCGGGGCCCGTCCACACAACGCCTTGTGTGCCTCGCCGGCGCTTGTGCAAGTACGTGTTCCGGCGCGCGTCTGGGCGGACCTCGGGCCTCGGAGCGGACAGTAAGGTATTCGGAATATCGGGAGAGCACATGCCGTAAATTGGGAGACGGTAATGACGACTGACGTACGTGCAGGCGGGCACATGAGAGTAAGTGCAGGTAGAGCGTGTGTGGCGCCGAGTGCGTATACGACGTACCTTCAACCTTGTGCCGCCGAACTCGTCACACACTTTGCGCATACGCCTGCCACCCCGCGCCGCGCGCCCCCGTTCGCCGGGTCGCGAAGAGTGACGCCCCCCCCCACCCCCCTAGATCGGAACCCAGCCCAGTGATATGGTGCGTGAGCTTACAGCTTAGTTAGCAGCTAAGGGGTCCCGTACCACGCGAAATCGACCCTATCCAGTGCTCAAGTGCTCAAGCAGCTAAGCTCACGCACACCACCCGCTGACGAGCGCTCGCGGAACTGGTCCGCGGCGCCCGCCAGGGGCGTGCGCGAGACAGGGCTCGGAGCCCTTTTCTGTGAGCAGGGATTCCCCCCCGGCGGGGGTTGTGGCGGAGAGCCGGGGAATCCGGCCCCCACGGTGCGCGCCGATCCCGCCGACCAAAATCACCCCGTTTTTGCCCATTTTCGGTCATCCGTCAAAATATCTGAAGATCTGAATGGGGGATTCTCCCCAAACCTTGCTCAGCTGATCCAGCACGGGCCGTAGGCCAGCCCTGGGCAAAGAAACCAGTACCTCATCAGGCTTCCCTGAGCGTCACAGCTCGGTGATCGCGCCGGCCGGACACCACTGTGACGTCCGTTCCGGGCATTTGAACGCGACCTTCGGGGGCAAAGACATTGGCTCTATGGCTCAGACTGGACTTCTCTTGGTCCCTTCTGATGCCCTAGGCCACACCTGGGCCTTACCTGGGGTTCTAGGGGCCGGGCAGGGTTTGCCCCCCGAAAGTGGCCCGGGGAACCTTAACAGAACACAACAGAGTCTGTTTCTCCCACATCGACTCACGGCAGCAGACAGGCTCGACACAGGTGCGGGCTGGCGCCAAGAAGAGTTGCCAGTTGGAACAGCCGCGCCCACGCCCACATACGGTGTTACGCTGTACAGAGGCGGACAGAGGCCCGAGGAGCGCGAGCGGGGGCGAGGCACTAAGGAAGCGTGTACCGCAGCACGTACTCGGGATAGGCCTTTTCGGAGCGCGCAATCATGTACTGCTTACCATAGCGCTTGCCGTCTGCTTTGAGCACCCGGCAGTGAGCTTTGACGCGCTCGCACGCGTCGCAAGTGGCAGGCGTCCGGCCCGTCATATGCCGCTCGCACTTGGCTTTGTCCTCTCTAACCCATTTCAAGTCGCCCTCCGTGCCGCACCATGAGTCATAGTGGCCGCCGTCAGGTTTGACGGGCTCGCGCTCGAGGTTTCGAATCTGCTGTCTGCCGTCAACCATCTGACCATACGCTGCCCCAAAATCCTTGACCTCGCCAAGCACCACCTGTGCGAGGATAAGCTGACTCCCCTCCAGCGGCGGCGGCGCGGTGCACTCGCGGAAGAAGTGCGAGTACAACGGCTCATAGGCGAAGTACACGGCAGCACCGTAGCTGCCGTATTTGCCGCCGCGCAAGTAGTAGGTCGGATCGAAACCGTATCTGCTGTTGCACAGCACGTCGGGCTGCGTGTCGCCGCTGCTCATCCAGAGCCGCCGCTCATTGGGGTCGCCGAGTAAGGACTCCTTCTCCTTCCGCTCCTGCCAGAAGCGGCGGTAGAGCCCTTCGTTCTGCACCCGCTTTACTCCCAGCACTGTCGCCTCTGGCAGCTTTGAAAGAAGCCGCTGCGCGACCTCCGCATACTCAGTCGAGGAGGCAGGCACCTCGATCAGCCCCTGCTGCGGAGAGCCATCGGCACCAAGAAGCCAGGTGGAGGGATAGGTCAGCTCCAAATTGCGCAAGCGTGCAAGCTCGTTCTGCAGGTGGTCGTTCTGAAGCATCATAGCGCGAAGCGACGCCGGCAAATGCTGACGCGCCATCCAGACGGCTCGCGTGCGGGACGGGTCCGGGACGATGAGCATCCCGCCGTCTGCCGAGGCTGCCAAGGCTGCGTCGCCAAGCGCTCGCCAGTCAAGGTAAGGTGCCTTCGGCGTCAGCACCGGCCGCGCATCCGCCTGCGAAGGCCCCTCGAGGCGCCGTCGCTGTGCGGGTGGGGGCTGCTCGTCGGCGGCATCTCCGACGATGATCGCCGCCTTGGCCTCAACGGCAGAAACGAGCCGTCCTAGGTCTCGCGCCACTGCCGCCGCCAGATCGCGCACGCCGACACGCAACACAACACGCAGCATCCGCAGCAGGTAAGGCGTCGCGTGGACAAGCGCCTGCGAGGTCACGTCAAATGGCACGCGGAGCGTCGTCAGCGCCCATCCCCACTCCTCCTCTGGCGGCTCCGAGAGCGCCCGGAGCTCAAACGTCGCGGGCGCCCACTGTGAGTGATCGAGCCACGAGCCGTCCTCGACCGCAGCTTCGGTTGGCACGAGCAGCCACAGCAACGGCGGGGCGCTGCGGCCATGCATGTCGGCCGGGAGGTATGTGCTCTCAAAGAAGGCCACCGTCCGCGCACGCCAGTTTCCAGGCCCAGGAGGCGCGGTCGCGAGGTCGCCGTCGAAGCGGCGTTCGTCAGCGTCGCGGGCGCCGGTGACGAGGGCGCCAGGCTTAAGATCGTCGACGAGCAAAACCTCGCCACGCGAGCGCACCTCCCTGTCTTCACGAATGGTCTCGCGCGCATCCTCGAGGTCGACGGCGTTGCCCGCACTCGACAGTAGCGAGACCGCCGCCTTGACACCATCGTACTCGGTCTGCAGCGTTTTGAGGCATCGCCACGCAAGGCCGCGGAGAGCGGTCGGGTGCGCACCGCGTGCGTCGATGATGATGCTCGTCGCGAAGGCGGCACTCGTGAACCACCCACCGGCTGCGTCGAAGCAGCCGCCCATCGTTATGGCTGCCCGGCTGATACCAGCGCCCTCGCCGCGAGCAAGAAGCATGCCACCGCTCGAGAGCGCGCGCGCGTCGAACCAGCAATCGCCAGCCTTCACATACTGCTGCAGCCGCACGATCAGGCGTGGAAAGAGCTCCGGCGGCAGGAAGCTAAGCCGAATTTCCATCTTGGCGACGAGCGAATCAGGTACGAGGCCGGCAAAGGGCGCAGCGCCGCTTGGGCGGAGGGAGGGCAGCATCGACGGCACGAGGCTAGCGCCGGTCGGCTTGCCCTCTGCGTCGAGCAGTGGGTAGGCCAGCTCAAAGGCGTGCATCGTCGCGAGGAGGTATGGGCGCAGCGCGACGTTGCTCACGTCGAAGCCGTCGATCGTCTCGGCGGACCAGAGCTCGTCGATACGCGCGTGCTCTAGCCGGCCATTGGCAAGGAGCGCGCAGCGCTGCTGCGCACGAGCGCGCGTGATTGCCCCAGCGCTCTCCGCCGCAGCCTGCTTGGGGCCGATGATGCACGCCATCGCGTCGGCGAGCCACTGCGGCCGCAGCACAACAGTCTCACGCAGCATCGACGAGTCGCGATAGTGGATGGCGCCCCAGCCCGACAGCTTTTTGAGGGCGCGAAGCGCCGAAGACTCGTCGGGAATGGTTGCAGGCGGCTTGCCAGCGACGGTCACGCGGCACGCGTCACTCGTGGCAAGAGAGACGACCTGGCGCAGTGGCAGGTGCGGCGAGTCGGCCGCGCGGCTGCGCAGCTCCTCGTGCAGCTTGACTGTCGGCGCCGGCACAGTGTCTTGCACGTGATCGAGGGTAACCGCATGCGCTGCCAGCTCCGCACGCAAGCTGTCGACGCCAGTCCCGTCCTTCGAGCTGACCACAAAGACGAGGGTGGGCGTGATGCCACCTGGGCACGCATTGTCCAGCTCGCGCTGCAGCTGCCGAATCACGCCGCTGGGCTCCGTCACCTCGGCGCTGTCGGCATGCGTGCCGATGAGCGCAATCGGCGCGACGGGGGCACGGGCGCGGGCGGTGCGCAGGAAGCGCAGCGACGACGCGACGTTGTCGCCATTGCTGCGTACGTAGCGCTCCAGATCGACAACGAGAGCGTAGAGCGCGAAGCCGTCGATAAAAAAGGGGTGCGTTGACATGTACTCGTCCTGCCCGCCGAGGTCCCACAAGTAGACGCTCAGCCGGAGATCTTGCGTCTCGCTCCCGTCCTCGAGCTCGCTCATCTCGATCCCGTCCGTGGCTGGCAGCTGATCGGCGAAAACATCCTCGGCGAGGCGGCGGCGGAGGCAAGTTTTGCCAGCGCCGCCGTGCCCGAGAAAGACGAGTTTGACGCGGAAGTGATTTTGGGCGGACGCCTCCAGCTCTCGAAGCGCGTCCGCGCCGAGGAGACGAGCGGCCGCCTCGTGTGCCTCGGAGTTGAGACGAGAGGCCTCGAGCACGAAGCCGTTGTCTGCCTTGAGCCGCCTGGCTGCAGACTCGAGCGCCTCGCCATCCTGCCGCACCGCCGCAAGGACAATCTCGCGGTCCGCCCTGAGCGGTTTGGCTGCAATTTCGAGCGCGCTGCCATCCTGCTGCACCGCCGCAAGGACAATCTCGCGGTCCGCCCTGAGCGGTTTGGCTGCAGACTCGAGCGCCTCGCCATCCTGCCGCACCGCCGCAAGGACAATCTCGCGGTCCGCCCTGAGCGGTTTGGCTGCAATTTCGAGCGCGCTGCCATCCTGCTGCACCGCCGCAAGGACAATCTCGCGGTCCGCCCTGAGCGGTTTGGCTGCAATTTCGAGCGCGCTGCCATCCTGCTGCACCGCCGCAAGGACAATCTCGCGGTCCGCCCTGAGCGGTTTGGCTGCAATTTCGAGCGCGCTGCCATCCTGCTGCACCGCCGCAAGGACAATCTCGCGGTCCGCCCTGAGCGGTTTGGCTGCAATTTCGAGCGCGCTGCCATCCTGCTGCACCGCCGCAAGGACAATCTCGCGGTCCGCCTTGAGCTCCTCCGCTGCATACTTGAGCGCGTCGCCATTCTGCTGTACCGCCGCCAGCATAAACTCGCGGTCAGCATTGAGCTGCTCGGCTGCGTACTCGAGCGCGCTGCCATCCTGCCGCACCGCCGCAAGGACAATCTCGCGGTCCGCCGTGAGCGGCTCGGCTGCCCACTCGAGCGCGCTGCCATCCTGCTGCACCGCCGCAAGGACAATCTCGCGGTCCGCCTTGAGCTGCTCCGCTGCACAATGGAGCGCGCTGCCTTCCTGCTGCACCGCCGCAAGGACAATCTCGCGGTCCGCCTTGAGTGGCTCGGCTGCCCACATGAGCGCCCAGCCATACTGCCGCACCGCCGCAAGGACAATCTCGCGGTCCGCCCTGGACTCCTCGGCTGCATACCGGAGCGCGTAGCCATCAAACCGCACCGCCGCCAGCGCGGCCTCGTGGTCTGCCATTTACAGCGAGGCAGAACAAACCGGCGATTCAACAGCGTCTGGGCAGATAAAAAAACACGTTTGTTCATAGATCTAACATCGAAGGCTAGCTCAAAGATCCTGCTCGTGCAGGTGGGGACCCTGAGCGTGGTGCTCTACTTATCAAACGAAAGTGCTCGATATTGAATATCCCCCTCGCGATTCCCTGTAGGTTGTACAGAGTACAGCGGTTCAGCGCCCCGGCGCCCCCGCGGCGCACCCGCACGCCCCCCTTTGTATATGTTCCCTCCTCGCCGCACGCGCCACGCCGGCACCCTCCCGGCAGGCCGCCGCAAGCGCAAGCAACACCAGAACTCCACAGCACCCAAGAGGCACTGCATGACTGAAGTTCCGACCTCACTGACTGACTGAAGTTCCGACCTAAAAAAGCTCGGCGCCTCCCTCGCTCGCGCCTCGGCATACACACACACTCAAAATGCGCCACTGGGCGGGCCTCACACTTGAGCACTTGAGCACTGGAGGGTCGATTCCGCATGGTACGGGACCCCTTTACCTTTACACAGAACGGCGGTTGTAGAACCAAACTTCGTCCACAATCGTGACGCCCCCTAGACGGCTAGGTGTCCGGCGACACCCAGCAGGGCTGTCAGCCGCGAGCCAGCTCAAAAGCTGACGCGTGGCGAGAGCCGGTCGTAGCGAGTGCCACCGGGCGGCGCGTGGCTATCGGCGCCGGCGCGCACGAGCGCGGCCATCCACCCCTCTCGCTCTTGCTCGGTGAGCGCCTGCAGGACAGATGGGGCGAGAGGAGCGCGAGGCGGTGGCGTGTGTGCGCCTGTGTCTGCTGTAGAGGGCCGACCCGAGATAACCCTCCTCCCCCCCTCCCTCCCTCCCTCCCTCCCTCCCTCCCCCCCCCCTCCCTCTCTCGGTGTATTCACGGCCAATTTGGCGGGGAGCCGCTCCCCACTGCCCACCTCTCTCCCCCGAGGCGTGCGCTGCGCGCGGGCTGCTGCTGCTCAACTGTTCGGTGTACGAGACTTTGCGTTTCATCCCGCCGCTGACCGTCGCACCGGCCGAGGTGGACGAGGCGTGCGATGTCTTCGACGCGGCGCTGGCGGAGGTGGTGGCGTGAAATTCGCCAGTGAGAGCACGAATGAAGGTGCACGTGTCTTCGAGGAGAACTGCCGAAAGCATATGAGATAGGCGTAGAGAGACACACTGCTGCTGGCCGTCCGTGCGTCTCTAAAGCTGTTCGTGCCTGGCGCGAAGAAAAGAAAATTTACACCGCATCTCTCTGAGAGATTGACTGCTCTCTCTCTCTCTCTCTCTCTCTCTCTCTCTCTCTCTCTCTCTCTCTCTCTCTCTCTCTCTCTCTCTCTCTCCGCTCTCTCAGCCGAGGCACGTGTGTACTCGTAGTATAATATTATAGGATTAAAATCGGGCGGTTGCGAGCTAGTACACTCGGCCTATTGGCTCTGGCGCTGGCACAACACGATAAAAAGAATTTAAACAAAACAACTCTCTCTCACAGGTGCGCCTCGCCATGGACGGCGCTTGGCGTCCCGTGATGGAGAGGTACCTCGCAACCCTCCTCAGCGGCGAGCCGGGCCGCATGGAGCGCATCAGGGCGGAGAGCTCTTGGAGACACTTGGCGCGGGAAGGTGCCGCGGCGGCGACGCTGCCAAAGGCGCTGCTGGCCTTGCTTCGACTGCCACAATACTCGTAATCCGCATCCACCACTGTGTGTCTGTGCGTGTTCGCTGTTTCTACTCTACAGTACGTTTGTTACGCCTTCTACTCTGCGTCTACTGTCCGAGGCTTCACCCTTGGGGACCCGCTGTGTGCAGGGGCTGCACACAGCTGGGATGCCCAGGGACACGACGGCAAGAAAACCAACGGTGAAGTCCGAGACCACGACGAAACGGGGGGGGCACTAGACACGGGGGCCGTTCCTCCTCTCACCTATGCGCCCTGCTGTCGAGCCCTATCCTCTCCACAAGGCGATGTGCGATTTGCGCCGAGGATCTGGGGAAATTGCGACTTGTCGATCTCGTAGATCGCCGCTGGTGTGAAGCCGGTCACCAGCACCTTGAATACATCGATCCCATCAACGCAGTCGTCGACCGTGATGATGCGGTGCGTGCCGAGCCCGGGCGCGCCGGCTGCAGCGACGTAGCCTGGGCTACTAATGTTCGTGTTGGGGTCGACGCCTGTCGACATGTTGAGCGGGATGAAGTGGTACTGGACGTCCTCCTCCGGCTCGGACCAGTCGTCCCTGAATTGCTGCATGTAAACACCCTCGCACACGGCGGCCCTGTTACCGTTGAGCGGGCCTACCTTCGAGCCGTTGACGGGCGCCAGAGAGGAGGCAAGCGCGTAGATCATCTTGCTCCGGTTCGAAAAGGCGAGGTGGATGAAAGGCCGAGGCCACATCGGGCATGCGCCCTCGGCACCCTCCTCTTCCAAGGCGGTCGTCGAGTAGTTCTGCTCCACCTTGAAGGCGGTAAAGGGGCTGGGCGTGCCGTCTTGCGCGAAGCGGAGGATCGTGCCGTCCTTGCGCTTGAGCGACGACGCCCAAGCAGAGCCATCGGGAGAAGACACCATTCCGGGACCGGTGATCTGAAAAGGAGGTTCTCCGGCGTAGCCGCTGTCGATTGGCAGCCCGAATTTGTTGCCAAAGCCCACGTTGATTTGCTCGCTCATGTTCTGCCCGAATTTGTCCATCTTTGCGATGCGCAGCACAGATGGCGTGGAGTCCTGCGCCACGTAAATGTTGCCTTCGCGGTCTGTGGTGATCTGGACAGGTTGTGCTCCGGTGTCGTACAGCAGACCGCCCTTAGCTTTGTAGCCACTCGGCTGCTTGACCGTAGGCCACCCATCCATCACCACAGGAGCCGAGTGATTGTAGTGGTTGGGATCTACCACCCACGTGGCGTACTGGAAAGTATCGGCACTGTAGTAGGAGTCGTAAGAGCCCTGGGCACTGTAGTAGGAGTCGTCCACGGCTCCTCTCCCGCTGTCATCTGCCCGAGGGCAGCCCGAGTTGCACACGTAGTCGAACACGATGTCATTGGACAGCGCGAGCTTGTTGCAAATCTGTCGACGCAGCCAGAATGGCGCCTTCTGGAAGGATTCATACGTGCATTTGAGGTACTGATGCTCGTGCTCCCCGTAGATGGCTTGTTGCACCTGCTCGGCGTTGTCAGGCTTGTACGAGCTCATGGCTTCGGGAAATGTCGTCGGCGGGAAGAACGAGAAGAAGAACTTCAGCACATCATCCTGTTCCTGCCCTCCGCCGTCGGCAGCTCTGTCCAGCGAGAGGCCCGCGGCGGTGGCGTCCAAAACGCGCAGCAGCAGAGGCGGCGTTTCGACAGCGTCGGTCGGATTTGCGTCGAAGGAACGCAGTGGTGTGGTGAGATTGCGTGACCCAAAGGCTGCTCTAATCAAGGCCAGCACCTTCGCACCAATGTTGGCACTCTCCACGTCGTTGTCGAGTTCGCAGTTGATTAGAAAGCGCGCGCATTGGTACGCCTTCAGGACGCTCTTGACAAGATCCATGCGCACAGCTCTGTGGTTCCTAGCCTGATTACTGGTCTGGCTCAACGACATCCCGCGGTAGGCCTCCAGCACCGAGTTCGAAAAATGACCGACGATTGCCAGATTCACATGATCCGGCGCATGCCTGTCCGCCAGTAAATTTCTGTGCCAGGCGTAGGCCGCTTTGCCTTCCCGCATCTCGACGTGCTTAGGATCGCGGCACTCTGACTCGACCTTGACCGTTCCGTCATCTGCCGGGGAGATTGGGGTGTCGTGAGCGAGCGTACTGAGAGGAAGGTGGTGAGGGGAGCGTACCGTACGGCCCCTTGAGGGCGACGGCAATTCGACAGTCTGGCGTCTCGTGCACGGCGTGGGGTCCCATGGTGATGAAGCGCGGAGTATTGTAGAGCCTTGACCTGAAGATTTCGCCGCCAAGCTCCGGACCGAGGACCTGAGGTCCGTGCACATCGAATGGAACCCGGAGCTCGTAGATTGGAGGAGCAGACATGTTGGACGGATCGACCAGCAGGACGCGATCCCCGTACTGCTCAGACAGCCAGAGCGCGCCTGGATGCTGGCGGTTATCTGGGCGAACACATTCATGGTTTGACGGACCGACGTTGTGCAGGCCGTTGATTTTTCTGTCGTCGGTGAGCCAGTTTCCGAGGTTGTGGTCGGTGTAGTGATCAAAGTGACCAACGTGCTGCCAACCGTTGGGGTCATCATCATCGCTCAGATCCACGCCGGGGACAACGCCCTCTACGGGCGAGCCCCAGCGCTGGTAGAAAGTGATGCCGCTCCCGTTGAGAGCTTTTTCTTTTTGCTGGGATAGAGAGATCTCCCCCATCAGGCCGTAAGGCACGTTGGAGAAGAAGACTCGGTGTGTAACATTGTTGTAGGCGATCTCATGCGCTTGGGGAGGAAGGGTGTAGTTTGTGATCTCTTTGTTGTCGGTGATTGGTGGCGCCACCTCGTTGTATGGCGCAACAAAGTCGTACGGAGCGGCCTGCAGGGTGCCTGGGAATGCAACTATCGTCTGGATCTTTCCTTGAGGGGATGGGTTCGAAGGTGAAGATGGCGGCGCTTGCACCGCCTCGGCCGGCGGGCACGGGAAGAAGAGGAAACCGCACGGCGGCTCCAGCACGGGTGGCCACGCGGCGTCCAGCTTCCGCGCGGGCGCGGCGCTCGTGGAGACGAGAAGGTGCAGCATTTTGGACGACAGCGAAGCCAACACAAAACCTGCGGCCGCTGAGGATCCCTTGCGAATTCGGAAGGACGCGCGCGAATTCACAGGACGTTTTTGGTTCGCAAGGGAGCTGATCAAGACCCAAGGCAGGATCTAGACAGGTACAGGTGACACACGGACGCGACGCGACAGGGGGAGGGACGGTTTTATTACCTTAGAAAACAGGTTTCGAAACCGCCAATTGAATTTGTGTCTTGATTGAGCTCTGTGTCCTGACTTGCCAACAATACACCCAAAACACCTTACACGTCTTCCTCGGCGGATCTCTTGGCAAATCGGTACCCGGTACAGTGATCCATTAGCGTCTGCGAGGTTATAGCAGACAGCCGTGCTAGCCACGAAGCATGCGGCCATCGCTCACGGAGGCGCTCAGTGTCGGCCTCGCGGCGTGCCAACCGGCCAAACGCGCTCAGTGTCGGCCTCGCGGCGTGCCCGCGCCTTGGCCTCGTCAACTACTCGATGCAAAAATCGACGACTGCCGGCATTTCTAGCTATATGAACCGCCACGTGCGCCGACGATTCCGCGTTGACGAGGCACGTATGTAGATAGGGCATACACCTGGTGGTGGTCGGCCAATGCGCCCTGTCCTGCCCTGTCCTGCCCTGCGAGCGCAGCTCCTCCGCCTCACGCTGGCAAGAGCGCTCTTTGACGGCGGGGTTGATCGCCGCCGGGTGTCCCACAGTGAGCGTACCGTACTATCGTCTCTGACTGAAAAGGCGCCGTCGTGAAGCCACCTCGCGCATTGGGCAGGGCAGGACAGGGCGCACCGCGGACCGCGGCTCGGGGTCTCGTGCGCCCCACATCACAGCCCGCGGCCTAGAGAGATTAGAGTGAAGAGGTGCCACGGCAGGAGACAGTGGAGCATGCCCCGTGACATGAAGACACCATCCGGATTTGCCTCTCGCAACTCTCGCGTACGCCGCAGGTGGCGATAGGCACGTGGGCAACGCGGCAACACTGAGCCTTGCGCCCTTTCGCACTTCTCATCACTGCCCCGGCGCCCACGCCTCGACCTTCTTGGGCAGCAGCTGGTTTGACAGGTCCTCTCCGTGGCCTAGGCAGCCGTCGCCGCCCTTGCCCCACGTGAAGACGGCGCCGTCGGCGGTGAGGGCGAGGCTGTGGTCCTCTCCAGCTGACACGGCGACGACGCGCTGGTCAGCAAAGGCCTCGACCTTCTTGGGCAGCAGCTGCTCCTCCAGGTCGCCGTGGCCCAGCTGGCCAAAGACTCCACCGCCCCAGCTCCAGAGGGCGCCGTAAGCGGTGAGGGCGAGGTTGTGCACGGCTCCAGCCGACACAGCGACGACGCGCAAGTCAGCCAACGCCTCGACCTTCTTGGGCAGCAGCTGCTGCTGCTCGTCGCCGTGGCCCAGCTTGCCATAGCCCCAGCTCCAAACGGCGCCGTCGGTGGTGGTGGCGAGGCTGTGGGTTCCTCCAGCCGACACAGCCACGACGCGCTGGCCAGCCAAGGCCTCGACCTTCTTCGGCAGCAGCTGGTTCTGCTGGTCGCCGTGGCCCAACCGGCCACAGGCTCCACTGCCCCAGCTCCAGACGCTGCCGCCGACGGTGAGGGTGAGGCTGTGGTGTGCTCCAGCCGACAGAGCGACGACGCGCCGCCCAGCGAAGGCCTCGACCTTCTTTGGCAGCAGCTGGAGCTGCGTGTCGCCGTGGCCCAGCCGGCCAAGGGCTCCAGCGCCCCAGCTCCAGACGGCGCCGTCGGCGGTGAGGGCGAGGCTGTGGAAGTATCCAGGCGCGACAGCGACGACACGCTGGCCAGCCAAGGCCTCGATCTTCTTCGGCAGCAGCTGGTGCTGCTGGTCGCCGTGGCCCAGCTGGCCACAGGCTCCATAGCCCCAGCTCCAGACGGCGCCGCTGCCGGTGAGGGCGAGGCTGTGGAGTCCTCCAGTCGCCACACTCACGGCGCGCTCGCCCAGCGTGGAAGGGAGGCGGGTCGGCGTGTTGAGCTGCGTCACGCCCTCGCCGTGGCCAAGGATGCCTGGGACGTGACCCGGCGGGCAGCCGCACGACGAGAGCCGCCCCTCGCCGTCGATGAAGAGGCTAAGCCGCTTGCCTGCCGCCGCCCTCGCCGGTGGGTTGGACTCGCGCAGGAGCGCAGCAAAGCAGAGCCACCGCACGACGCAGCTCTCGCCCTCGGGCTGCGCCGGCAGCTCGAAGCCGCGCTCTCGCGCCCACAAGCGGATGCCCTCTAGCGCGAGCGAGGCGTGGAAGAGCAGCGAGACGGCCGCGACGCGAGCGATGTCGGCGGGGACGCAGCGAGAGATGACGCGCGCGAGGAGCTCCGTGGGGAGGTCGGTGAGGGGGCAGTGTGCGGCGGCGGCGGCGGCGGCGGCGATACGGCGCGAGCGCGCTGCGGGGCTGACATCTGGAAAAAACGCAAAAAATTTTCCACTTGGGTGCGCTTCTCAGCTCCCCGGTCCTGGGCGTGAGGTTACTGACCGCACTCCAAGTGCTCCAAGTTGCGTCTGCACTCCAAGTGCTCCAAGTGCGTGAATCTCCGGGCCCATCCCTCCCTTGGGTTGTCTGTTTCCTTTCTTTCTTTTTACCGGGTACGGGACTGGCACTCAAAGGACACTGCGGGCGGACCCTTTACAGATCACAGATCACACAGCGCCAGCGGAGACGGGTTCTAATAGAAGCCGTCGTCCTCACAGAGTGAAAGGCGTCGTCGGAAAAAGAATTTACGGTGGGCCCACGACGGAAAAAGAATTCAGCGCGGAGTTCCCATCGGGTGATGCTCTGATAAACCCTCCGGATCTTCGACAAAGGTCGGATATTTCTTTTTTCAAAGTGCAAGGTGTGAATAAGAGGTTTATGATAGGGCTACTACGACGAACTATGCGGCAATCGACTGGGCGCCTGGCGCCCGACCACCCCCGCGCAAAGACCTCGTAGTAGCCCTCCCCGTAACCGACTTGGCCGGAGACGTGTCCTTCCAGGCCGCTGTCGCCGCGCAGAGATCGGCGCGAGCAGTCGCTCGAGGTGCTCTACTGGCTGGCGGTGCTCAAGGGGAAGGCGCACACGCTGGCCGAGGACACGGTCGTCAACACACCGACACCATCCCCGCGGGCTATCTCGTGGTCAAGGCGCAGTGGCTTCAGGCTCGAGCAACGCGAGTGCGAGGGCAAGCTTCGCTCCTACACGCTGCTCGAGGCCGAGACGCTCATCATCGTGAATCACATGGTGCGGCTGGCGGGCTTGCGCTTCTCGCCCGGGCGGCCCTGCGGACCGCCAGCTGAGGAGCGCGCGCGAGAAGCTCTATATTGGCCTACAGACGCATTACTCGCTCGAGGGCGTGCTGCAGTGAAGACTTATTTTGGAGGCGTCGATTTGTGCAAAAATGTGTGTTAGAGTGCGCTAGATGGCAAAATTTTCTTCGCCTCCGGCGGGGCCGCTCGCCGCGGGGAGGCTAGAGAGTGACTTTTGTCGATGTCGGCTAGAAGTGCTGCACGTTTTTCAGAATTTCACCCCATCCCTCTTTTGGGTTGTACTTTCTTTCGAACTGTGACTGGCCTTTGGCGGCCGTGTCTAGGCAGTTCAGACAGTGAGAGCGAGCGGGCTCTCAGTCCTCGTCCTCGCCCTCCTCCTCCGGCTCCACCGTCTTTGCGAATTTGGGGTACGTGCCCGCCGTCGGGTCGGCGCCGGTCGGCTGGTTGTGAGAGTAGGCGGGCGTGACGTACAGCGGCTGCTCCTCGGCGATCTTTGCGTACCTGACCACACAGCGGGCGGGCGTAGGCGGCAGCCCCCCCCCCCCCCCCAGCGGGGAGCTTCTTCCCCCCCCCCCCTCGGGCCCGGGCGGCAGTCCCCCCCCCCCCCCCTCTCGCGCGCACTTGAGCAGCTCCTCGCGCGGGTCCTCGTTCTGGAAGGCGGCGATCTTGTCCTTTGTGCCGGTGAGGCCGGACGTGCCTACAGACACGTCCCGCTCGTGTCATCGGCGTGTCGTGGACGTGTCCCGGGTGCCGGGGGAGGCCGGGCGTGCCTCCAGACATGGTCGCGAGCAGCGCCTGCTGGTAGCCGACGCTGAGCTTGCCGTTGTGGCCCGGACCGGTCAGCACCTGCGGGCGGTGAGCGGCGGTGAGAGGCGATGCGGCGGTGAGCAGTGGCGAGCGGCGGCGAGCGGCGGCGAGCGGCGGCGAGCGGCGGCGGCGGCGGCGAGGAGCAGCGGTGAGAGTGCCACGCAGGGAGCGACGCGCTCTCGAGCATGCCTCATCTCGACCGCATCTCGACCGCATCTCGACCGCATCTCGACCGCATCTCGACCGCATCTCGACCGCATCTCGGAAGCTCTTCGCCTGCTCCGGCTTGCGCGACTTGAGCCATCTCCCCCATACCTCCCATATCTCCCCACATCTCCCCACATCTCCCCATATCTCGCCTGCTCCGGCTTGCGCGACTTGAGCGGGTCCGCGCGGTCCTTCTGGCGCTTCTTGCGGTGGTCGTCGTTCTCCTCGCGGTACATTGGCAGCGCGTGCGGCGTGATGATCTGCATCGCCTTTGAGAAGCCCTCCCCCGAGTAGGAGAGCATCCCTCGCTTGGGCGCCGCCTGCGGTGCCGAGGGGGCAGAGGCGGGTCTGGACACTGAGGCGTGTGTGCAGGGGGGGTTGGGGCGGGGGAGGGGTGGGGGGGGCGGGGGGGGAGGGGAGAAGGGAGAGGGGAGAGGGGAGAGGAGGGGAGAGGGGGGGAGGGGAGAGGAGAGGCGAGGCGAGGCGAGGAGAGGAGAGGAGAGGAGAGGAGGGGATGAGAAGGGAGGAGAGGGGAGGAGAGGAGAGGAGAGGAGAGGAGAGGAGAGGAGAGGAGAGGAGAGGAGAGGAAAGGAGAGAGGAGGCGAGGGGAGGAGAGGGGGAGAGGGGGCGAGGAGGAGCGCCGCCTTGACGGAGCAGAAGAGAGCGCCCTTCTCGGAGACGGTCGGGTCGTACAGCGTGTACGCCTTGCCGTCGGCGTTTCCGATCACGATCTGGTTGAGCCGCGGGTGCCACAGCAGAGGCACCACGCTCGCGCCGTCAACCTCCAGCGTCGCGATCCGGCTCAGCGTGCGCGTCGAGAAGAAGGCGAGCGTCGGCTTGGCGCCCGAGCCGCGCTTGACGGACGTGCCCGTGACCACCACCGAGCCGTCGGGCGAGAAGTCGCATCCGGTCATCGGCAGCAGCGCAGGCAAGTCGCCCCACGCGGCGAGGGGCGCGTCGAGCCGCCGCGTGTCCCACAGCTTGAGGCACCCATCCGTCGAGCGGGAGGCGAACGTGACGCCGTCCCTCCGCCAGGTGAGGCTCGAGATGTCCTGTTCACAGCAAAAGGTGTGAAGAGACGCTGTTCACAGCCGTCCCTCCGCCACGTGAGGCTCGAGATGTCCTCTCCCGCCGCATGGGCCGCGCGCGCCGCAGACGTCGGCTTGCTGATGTCTGCGATGTACTCGGAGCGCGGCGTGGCGCGCATCGCCAGCTGCACGGGCTGATACGGCTTGGCGCGCATCTCCCACAGCTGGATCGAGCCGTCGCGGCCGGCCGACAGGATCGCGCTGCCGTCGGGGGCCCACGAGGCGGCGGTGCACGGCGTCTTGACGCCCTTGGCGTCGCGCAGCACGTAGACCGCCCGCTGGCCGCTCTGCACGTTGAGCGAGGAGGCGTCGTTGCCACGCGCGGCGGCGACCTCCACGTCCCACAGCCTCACAGTGCCGTCCTCCGACGCCGTCGCCAGCGTCTCGTGCTCCGAGGGGTGCCACGCCGCAGCCGTGCACGCCGCGACGTGTCCGCGCGTGTGCCGCATGTCGCGGATGTACATGTCGCCTTTCATCATCGTTGCGAGCTTGCGCCCGTCGCGGTCGAGGATGACCGGCTGGTTGGACGAGCCCGCCACCGCGACGCGGTCGCAGTTTGGGGAGTAGGAGATCGAGCGAACCTGGTACGCGCCCAGCGGCTCGGCGATGTGCCGGAACGGCCTCAGCTCTCGCGTCATGCCGGCGTAGTCCCAAAAGTAGAGGTCCGAGTCCGACCCGCCCGTGACGAGCCGGTTGCCCGCGCGGTCGAGCGCGAGGCATGTCACCGTCTTCGCGTGCGCCGACAGCACGAGCTGGTGTGACACGGGCAGCGCCGGCGCCGCCTCCTCCTCCTCCTCTCCGCCGCCATCGTCGTCTCCCTCGCCGCCGCGCTGCCTCCGCCTCCGCCGGCCCCGCGCGGCACCCGAAGGGGCGTCCTCATCGAAGACCTGCTGGCTGAGGTCCTGTTCACAGCAAGAGGCGTGACGAGACGCTGTTCACAGCGGGACAGCATCGAAGACCTGCTGGCTGAGGGCCTCTGGGTCGTACCCGTCCGCATGCCCCGCCCCGCGCCCCGCCCCGCGCCCCGCCCCGCGCCCCGGAGGCAGCTGAGGCCCAAAATCAGCCTCCTCCTCCTCCTCCTCCTCCGCCGCCGCCGCAGCAGCAGCAGCAGCCACCCCGGGCGGCAGCTGAGGCCCAAAGTCATCGTCGGCTGGCGGCGGCGCGGACGGGCCCGCCTCGCCTCCTCCTCCTCCTCCTCCTCCGCCTCCGCCTTCAAAGCCTGGAGGCACCGGCGGGCCGACCTCCTCGTCGTCGCTCTCGTCGCTCCCTCCTCCGCCTCCGCTCCCACCGCCTCCGCTCCCACCGCCTCCGCTCCCTCCGCCTCCGCTTCCTCCGCCTCCGCCTCCGCTCCCGCCGCCGCCCCCTCCGCCCCCGCTCCCGCCGTCTCCGCCGCCGCCAAAGCCTGGCGGCAGCGGCGGGCCAACCTCGTCGTCGTCGCTGCCGCCGTCCGTGGCGGCGGCGCCCCCCCCGGCCGGCGGCCGGCTGGGCGCCAGGGCATGCGCGGGCCTGCGCGGCGGCGGCGGCGGCATCGCGCCGCCCTTCTTGGCCGCACCACCGCGCTTGGCTCCGCCTTGGCTCGAGGCGGAAGCCGCGGCCGACGGCGCGGCGGCGGCGGCGGCGGCGGCAGCTTGCGACTCGCGCAGCTGGACGAGGGTGGGGGAGGCGGCGGCGACGTTGAGGCCGGTGCCGAGCGTGGACGCCATCTGCATGCCCTTCTTGCCCTTCTTGCCCTTCTTGCCGCCGCCGCCGGCCTCCACGGTGAGGCTTTCTTTTTGCCTCGCAAACGACGCGTGCTGCGCCTGCGGGCGACGGGGCGGAGGGCGGTGGGGCGGTGGGGCGGTGGGGCGGTGGGGCGGTGGGGCGGTGGGGCGGTGGGGCGGTGGGCAGGGGGCGGAGGGCGGTGGGGCGGACGGGCGGAGGGGGGGCGAGTGGTGGGGTGGAGGGCGGCTGCGCGGTGGGGAGGGCGGTGGGGCGGGTGGTGGGGGGCGGGTGGTGGGGCGGTGGGGCAAGAGGAGGGTGTGCAGGGAGGGAGGAGAGGGTGAGTGAGGAGGCGAGGCGGCGTGGTGTGCCGGCGCGTGCGTTCTGACTGCGCGTGTGTTCTGACTGCGCGTGTGTTCTGACTGCGCGTGTGTTCTTTCTGCGCGTGCTTCGCCTCGAGTGACGGGCCACCGCCGCCGCCCGACTTGCCGAGCTGCATCGGGAAGAGGGCGCGCAGGGCCTCGTCCTCCGCCTCCTGCGCGGCCAGCTCCGCCGCCGCCGCCGCCGCCCCTCCTGTACCGCCGCCGGACAGCAGCGCCGCGCCCATCGAGTGCGCGGCGGTCGGCGCGCGCCCCGCGCTGGCGGTGGCGGCGGGGGAGGCGTCGTCGTCGTCGTCGTCGTCGTCGTCGAGTGCCGCGCGATCCGCCGCCTCCTGCTCCCGCCGCGCGTGCTCCGCCCGCTCCCGCGCCGCCTCGCGCACAGCAGCGCCGAGCGCCGCGACGGTGCCGACGGGGACGAGAGTGCGCGTCGCGCCGCCAACCGTGATTGGCAGGCCGTCGAAGAGGCGGAAGGGCTGCTGCGGCGCGAGCGGCGTGCCAGCGACCTTGGTGCCGTGCGCTGAGCCCAGGTCAGTCACGAAGAACGCGCCGCCCTCCTCGGTGATCGCCGCGTGCAAGCGCGAGACGCTAGGATGGTTGACGACGAGGTCCGCGTCGAGCGAGCGGCCGATGAGCCACCGGCGCTTGGCCCCGCTCAGCGCGACGCTGCCCAGCACGGCGCCCTCCCGTCGCACGTCGATCCTCGGGCCGTCTTCTGGCATGGCCCTGGCCCTGTTCACAGCCTTGTTATTGAGAAGAAAATACGTAAGATGGCGCTGTGCGCTGGTCTGTGAGAGGTTGAGGTGCGAGCCCTGGAGGCCCTGGGAATGGGGGGAGACTACCCGCGGGCCTAGAAGGCCCGCGCGCAGGGGGGTGGGGCATTGAGACCGGTCATGAATGAGTGCGCGACACGCATGTTGCGAGCAAGCACAGGCAGGGCCCCCTTCTCCCCTACCTAGGCACCGGTACTAAGGGAGGCGTGCAAGAAGTGGGCTAGCTTTGAGTTGCGCTCGCGGCGCCGCTCCTGATGTCTCTCCGGCTGCGGCCTCCCAGGCAACGCGGCCGGCCTGCGCGCCTGCCTGCAGCTCATGCGCGCTCGATCTCTCTCTCTGCACTCTCTCTGGCCGTCGACCCGGCTGCCGCAAGTCAAGGTTCCCCTCAGTTCCCCGGGGTACTAATCTGAGCCGACTTTTAGCTAATGGGAGATGAAGGGGAGAGAGATGCAGGTAGGCACTCGAGTAGGTGTGTGTGGTATCTAGGAAGGCGGGCCCAAGGGAGGTCGGGACCTCCCTGCCTTGCTTGGACTAGTACTCGGAGCTCTGCGGCGGAAATTTCTTGATTAGCCAAATACGCTGAAAAGTCAAAGCGCATTCGCCGAGACACATACATGCTTTTCGGCGCGCATGTGCATGGTCCCGATCTCCGCCCAGACGAGGTGGAGCTGCCCGTCTTGTTGCAGCTCCCGTGGCACTTCTTCTGCTCATTTATCACTGCCGCTGTAGCATATGCTGCGGCTACGATTAGAGGACAAGTAGTGGCGCCTGCCGTCACCCCTCCGCTGGAAGGCGCAGCGAGTTGCCCACCGCTCGGAAGAGGCCTGGCAAACTTGACGCTGCCGACCGCCCGGGGCTGTGCCTGCTGCAGTCAGTCTGGCTTTGACGACCCGAGCCGGAACTGCCAATACTGCTGCGCCTTCAGTGGGATTGATCTTGCTCAGGCACGTGCATGCCCAGAGTGCAATCTTGGGGGTGAGTTTGTGTGCTAAGCAGCCCACACGCGAGAGCTTCCGCGACCTTTCCCCCGTTCCAGTGTAGCTAGGGCACCTAAGCTACATCAACCGAGAGCGCACCCAACACATCAACCTAAGTTGAGCTGCTCAACCTGTCATAGAGAGCCCCAAAACAAAGAACGGTACTCAGGTCCAAAGTCTGATGCAGCGTCCCATCCTTCCCTCGTTCTCGCCGGACGGACGTTCGCCGGCAGGCCGCGAGGGCATCTGCCGGCGCTCGTCTGCCAAAGTGGCGCCAGAGTGGAGATCTGGAGGCTGCATATTCAACTGGCCGAGGCGGTCTACCGTCCGGCGGCGGCGGTCTACCGTATTCCGTTCGGCGGCTGAAAAAGGGGTTGACGAGTCTACCGCGGTCTACCAAGTCTACCGGTAGACTGGGGTCGTAGGTTCATTACGGTCTACCGGTAGACTCGTCTACCAAATGGTCTCCCGTCTACCCGGTCTACCGGTAGACGGTAGACGGGCCACCCCTCAGGTGGATTGGCGCCAGTCCTGAGTGGGGCGAAAACAGCCACCCTGACGTGACGCGAGTGTTTGGCTTCAGGTGGCTGCGGACCCCACCTGGCCTGACGGGCTTGATGACCCTCACGTTTGACTGCACCTTTGGTGACCTCAGCAGCCAGGCGCAGGTGAAACTTCAGCCTACCCTAGAGCCTACCCGCTACCCCCCGAGCCCTAGAAATCGTTTGAAAACAATCCAAGCTGTTCAAGCATCATGGTGAAGCGGTAGCGCAGCTGTTTGAGCCACAGAGAGGAATGTAGCCATCATTCACTTCTTCAACGCTCCACTCCAGGGAAAGAAAGAAAGAAAACAGAGAACGCAAACGAGGGAAGGATGGGACGAGGACAGGGTCCCCACCTGCACGAGCAGGAATTTGGAAGGACGATCAGGGACAGAGGGCACACACACACACTCACACCACACACAGGGGAACGGAGTGAGTGGCGCGCACTGCAAGATCCAATCGTTGGAAAATTCTTTTGCACAAGAAGAGAGCGGGAATAACCTTCCCGCCCCCATGATGAGCGACATGATGTCGGCGATGGCGCGGGGCTTTGGCGCCTCTATGGGCGAGAGCATTCTCGCGGGCGTGGCCGAATCGCGAGACGGATTCCGCAAGGCGGCTCGCGACGCGAAGCCGCCGGACAAGAGGCCTCACCCGTTTGACGCGGATGCCTGCCACCGGTTTGACGAGCTCGCCGCGCACGCCGAGACGGCAGGCTTAAGCGGCTTCGTTGACGAGCTCACGGACCTGATCGCGTGCGGCAAGCTCACGGAGTCCGCGGCGCACGCGCAACTCTGGCCGCCGGTCGCCGTTGCCACTTCTGCGGAGAAGCAATACACGTGGCCGCACCCCTGGCGAACGCGAGCGCCGTCGCTCAACGACGCGATGGCCAGGTACGACGAGAATGGCAAGTACTCGCTCGCAAACCAGCTCGCGGTGCTCGTGAACCCGCGCTGGGAGGCGCTCAAGGACCTGGGCAACGCAGCGCTCAAGGCTGGGGAGCCGAGGGTGGCGGTGGTGTGGTACGAGAGGGCGGCGAGCCTCACGGATGCGAACATCACGGCGATGGCGTTCTTCAAGGCGCTCGGCGGCGCCGCGGAGCACACTGTCGCGGCGCGCCTTGCCAGCGCAGAGGGCGACCTCCGCGATGTCATCCTCCGATTTCTCCCCGACGGCCCGCGCGTCAGCGTGCCCTTCGACGCGGACGGTCAGGCCAAGGCCGCTGCAAGGGGCGTGCCGCCCGAGGGCACCGAGCCCAACCTCCCGCGAGCTACCTGCCTTGCGAACGCCGCCGCAGCCCTGCTCAAAGCTGGCGAGCCGGAGGTGTGTTTCCGCCGCCGCAGCTGGGCGGCGATTGGCTGGCCGGGCTTCTCTCGCATCCGTCTCTCCTGCCTCTAGGCCGCCCTCGAGGAGGCGATCGACGCCGCGGTCTTCTGCCCGTCGTACCTGAAGGCGTACCACCGCCAGGCCGCTGCCCTCAAGGCGCTCGGAAGGCAGGGCGTGGCCGCCGGGCTCGAGATGATGCTGAAGCAAGAGCGCTTGCTTCGGGGACGCACGATATGGTCCGGCACCAGCTGCCTCTGCAGGGCTGCTAGATGCCGCAGACTCATCCTCGCCTCCGCCACTCTCGCCACCCCCTCCCACGCCACTCCCTCGCCCCACACACCTCCCCGCCGCCCCCCACGCCGCCGCCCCACCCTCCTCTGCCTTCGTCCTGCAGGCCTTGGGTGGGTCGACGCCCTCGCATACGAGCAGATCCTGGGCCCGGCGTACTGCGCGCACGAGTGCGCCAAGATCGCGGCGCTCAAGCCCTCGTCGCCCGTGACTGTGTTCGCCTCGCTCGTCCCCTGCCGGGGCGGCCAGTGGCTCACCGTCAGCCTCGGCTACCGAAGCTGGGGCGCGAGCATCATGGAGGGCGGTTCGCCAGAGCGGCGGCACGAGTGCCTGCACATGGTGCAGCTCGACGAGGAGAATGGCGAGATCGTGGAGTCGCCGCCGCACGGCCGCGCGTCGAGGGCGTCGGCCGAGAGGTATCCCGACCTAGATACTGTATTCACTGAATACGCTCACCGTACCGTATCCTGACGTTGGTTCCTGCAATCATGACGCAGGTTCCCCGCAGAGCTCGTCCAGTTCTTGCGCAAGCTCCGCCGCGAGTCGTCCATCGAGCCGTCGCGCCTCTGCCTGGGCCAGGGGCTTGGCGGCTTCGAGCAGAGCATCCGGGTCGCGCTGTGCGAGGCGGGATTTGGAGCGGTGACGCCGTTCCGCGCCTTGGAGACGCATGCCTCCAAGGTGGAGGCGATGGGCGGCCACGAGCGGTGGGCCGAGGTCACGATGGGGCCGGAGACGGCGGCGATGGGGCTCGGCGCGTCCGGTGGCTGCCCCAAGTCGCCCGGCGCGCGAGTCAGCGCAGTCGAGGCGGCGGAGCCAGGGGTCGGCGGCGGGGCAGCGGCAGTGGCGGCTGCCGCAGCGTCTTCCGGGGAGGCCGACAGGTTGCGGGCGCGGCTCAAGTCGGTGGTGCAGGCGCAGATCGATTCCATCATGCCCACCGAGGCTGTGGAGGCGTCGGCTTCGGGCGATAGGGTGGCAATGCTGGCGTGGCTCGACTGCGGCGGGCGGGTCGATTGGCCTTTCGAAGTAGACGAGACTGAAAACGTCACGCTGCTGATGCACGCTGCCTGGCACGGCCAGAGGCGGATGGTTGACTTGCTGCTGCAGCGTGGCGCGGATGTCAACCATCAGGACAGCCATGGCTGGACCGCGCTGATAGCCGCCACCGCCAACAGTGCCGGCGGTGGCTTCGAGCGGCTGATTGAGTTGCTGCTTCGGCACGGCGCGGACATCAGCCATCAGAGCCGCAAGGGTTGGAGCGCGCTGATGTATGCTGCCGTCGAAAACAGCCCCGCCGTCGAGCGTAAGCTGCTTCGCGCGGGCGCAGACGCGGCGGCGCGCAATGCGGATGGCATGACAGCGCTAGAGTTGGCCAAGCGCGAGGGCAACACCGAGTGCGCCGACGCAATAGAGGAGCATCTGGCGGCGGAGGCGGCGCGGCACGCAACCGCGCTGCTGGCCGAGGTCGAGGCGGAGGGGAGCGGAACGGGCAAGAAGGGCAAGAAGAAGAAGAAGAAGAAGGGCAAGGGCGGAGGGGACAGCGCGGCGGGGCCGGCGCAAGAGGCGCCGGCGGAGGAGGCAGCCGCATCAGCTGAGCCCGTGCCAGCGAATCTGGACCCGGAGAGGTTGCTCCGGCTTCTCGCGGAGCATCATGAGGCGAGGATACGGGATGGCATCACGGCGGAGATTGCGGCGAGGGCGGCAGCAGAGGCGGCAGCAGAGGCGGCAGCAGAGGCGGCGGCGGAAGCAGCGGCAGAAGCCGCAGAGGAGGAGGAAGTCGCGGCGGCGGAGGCGGCCGTGGCGGAGGCGGAGGCGGAGGAGGAGGCCGCACTTGCAGCGGCGGAGGCGGCCATCGCCGCCACTAAGGAGAGGCGCGCAGCCGCCGCCAAGGCGAGGGCTAAGGTGACGCGGTGAAGCATGGGGACGAGCTAGGAGCGCGTGTTCCTCAGGCGTACCTGTCTTCTAGTGGTCGGCGAGGCCGTGGTCACTGTCTATAAGGCATTTCGGTGTTCACTGTTGTGGCCGAGTGCGGGTGGGTAGGCCCTAAAACGGCGGGAGGGGTAGGGGTGCCGCTGTAGTGTAGTAGGGCTCGTGAGGGCTAGGGAGAGGTGGAGAGCTCGGAGGGGTCGGAGCGGGCTCGGAGGGCAGAGATGCACGAGGGTAGAGGCTCCACAGGGCCCCAAAATCCACCAGTGTGGGATTTCGCGCAATCGACTGGCGCCCGGGCGCCATACCCGCAAAAGTTGGAACCCTTGGCTTGCCACACCTGACGGCGGGCGCCTTGGCAACACATGGCCCCTCGGCTCGCGCTCTTTGCGTGCGCCTCGCTGGCGACGGCTGCGCGCAAGGACGGTTGGGCCTACTACCCGCAACGGCCCATCGGCGTCGAGTGGAAGAACCACACCATCCAAGGGCGAACACAGCCTGGGCAGCTGAACCGGCCGGCGTCGCTAGATGCAGAGTCGGCAGTCAGACTCGCACACGTGTGCTGGCAAGGCTGTCCGCCATACGCATGCGCGCACTCACGGACAAACAGCTCGGGATATGTCGTGCACGGACGGTCACTGGCAGCAGTGAAAGAGAGGGCGGCGGGCCAATGCGATGCGGCAGATGGTGTAGCTGCGCCCGCATTCATTTGGTTCTCTGGGCAAAGCGCTGTGTGCTGTCGCTGCATGGCTCCGTCTCTGCGCGCCGCGTGAGAGTGTGGCGCTTCGAGGCTGCACAGCACCCACCTCCACCCAACCGCCTCACAGGCCGGCGGCAATGATCTCACTCTCCGAGGGGCACAAGCTGCTCGTGGCAGATTGCGACAACCACCGGCTGCAGCTGGCCTCGCACCTCGACAAGCGGAACCGCTACTACCAGACGATGGGTGCCTTCGGCGTCGCCCCCTCCAACGGCCTTCAGCGGCCAACCGGCCTCGCTGTCAGCGCGAGTGGAGACGCCCTCTACCTGTCAGACTCGCACAACCACCGCATACAGCATCGCTCGTGGCCCGAGTTCAAGGTGCTGCGCACCGCCGGCTCGTACGGCGCCGAGGCCGGACAGTTCAACTTCCCTAGCGCCATCGCTCTCGCCGAGGGCCGCCTCTACGTCGCGGATACGCGGAACCACCGCATCGTCGCCTACAGGCGCGGGACGCTCCGAGACACCTTTTGCCCGCACCGCCCGCCACAGCGCCTCTGTGGCCCGCGCCGGACGGCTCGAGAGGGGCCCGACCTTTGCGCATCTCTCTCACCCTCAGCACTCGCGCAGCGCACCCAGAGCCATGACACGCAGACGGCACGTTCATGACGCGTCTGTGACACGTCGACAGCACGGCACTCGAGCACGAGTTTAGCTTTGGCGAGCGGGGCACGGCAGAGGGACAGCTGTCGTTTCCGGAGGGCCTCGCAGCGCAGTCCACCGGAAAGGGCGCGCCCCTCTTGTTCGTCGCCGACAGCGGCAACGACCGCGTGCAGGCGTTTCCTGCCGCGCCGCCTTGACGCCGCCCTCCTCTTATCCGCAGCCGCCCGCAGCAACCCTCTGCACTCTTCGCCTCCCCCTCGCACCGGGCCACTCCCTCCTACAGAGTCCGCGGCTCATAGCGTCGGGACACCTGCTTAGGTGTTCACCCCGGCCGGCAAGCTTGTGCGCAGCATTGGCAGCTCTGGCGGCGCGGCCGGCCAGTTTGATTATCCCATCGGAATCGCGACGCTCGGTAATCACGTGTATGTCTCCGAGTACACCGGCCGGCGCGTCCAGGTTCGCCAGCCGGCAATGCGCTCGCCTCGCAGTATGGCCGACGGGCCACACACGCCACTGCGCTTGCACGCGGGTGGTTCGACACACGGAGGCGCGCTCCACCCCCGTGCACAGGTCTTCAGCCAAAAGGGAGAGCTGCTGCACGTGCTCAAGCTGCGCTTCGGGCAGATGGGGCGGCTGTCGGGCATCCACGTGACGGGCCGCCACGTCTACGTCGCCGATTGGGACCGCAACGGCATCCACGTGCTGCTGCGCGTCCCTCGGCGGCGGCAGGCGACTAAGACAGACAGTCTCCCCGCAGAGGATCGGAGAGGACCTCAATGTCCCCCCGAGATGACCCGAGATTGGCCAACATCGCCCCCACCCTCGAGCTCGCCCTGGTGTCACCGCAGGTGGAGCACGACGCGGACGTGCCGCCCTCCGCCCTCAACGCGTCCTCGGCCGTGGCTCGCAGTGCCGCGTCCTCGGCCCCCGCGCTCGACCCGCCGCCCAGGTCCAAGCGGAAGAAGAGCAGGGCCAAGGAGGGCCAAAGATGAGCCTCGGCTGAGCAAGTGAGCACAGTGCAGCGTGTCCGGGTGGCGCAGATGCATTCTGAGGTGGCGTTTTGTGTGCTTGTGGTTTCCTCTCGCGCAAGTATTGGTTCTCGCGCTAAATAAATAAAAACGGACACCTCTCGTCTCTACTGTGAGATGGGTAAAAAGGAACAGGTCCCCGCCCTCGTGCGATCTTTGTGCAGGGTTCTTTGTGGGTGTGGTCGGCGACTAGCCGGGGTCGTCCTCCCGATGGGGGACTAGCGCACTAGCCGTCTTCCACATGGTCCCTCGCGCTGCATGCACGGCTTGCGCTCGAATGCGCTGAGTCCTCGGGCGCTTTTTATTGCAAGCCTGTAAGCTGCAACCTCGGTCGAACCTGCGGCATTAAATAAATAAATAAAAACGGACACACCTCTCTCTACTCTCTCTACTAACCGAGATCCCCCCGCGCCAGGGAGATATGCGAGTTTTGACTTTTGTTGGGAACATCTGAATCGCCCCGGCGGCCGGCCGGCGCCGGCCCGCTCCACGAATAGAGGAACACGTCTAGGAAACAACAAACGAACAGTCGATGGCATGTCACGGATACTATAACTCCTCTGGGACTGGCATTCCTCTGTTTCCCCATGTACTGCGTGCCACCCAAGCTTCACGAGGTCTGCCGCAAGTCCTAGCGCAGGTCTCTCGCCTGCTGCGCTGGCGGGCCTGCAATCGGCACGGCTCACTCGAGGCGCGAGCCCGACAAGCAGCTGCGCTCCGTGCAAGCCGAAATCCTCTCTGCCGGCCGTACCCCTGCCCTGGGCCGCGCCCGCCTCAGGGCGGTGCGGTGCGGGCGGGGACCAGGCTGGACGCGGCCGGACCGGACAGCGCGTAGAGGCGGACGCCGTCCCACGGGATGAGGATGAAGAGGGCGGAGAGGAGGAGGCAGCCGAAGGTGACGGCCGCCTCGACGCCCGAGTACGCCATCCCCGCCACCAGCGCCGCCGCCAGCGCGACCCAGAGCAGCAGCCGAGAGACGAGGAACGCGCGCAGCGAGCCGAGGGTGGGGAAAGACTGCCACTCGGACGGCGAGAAGTGCTCGTGCAGCAGCGAGGCCGCCGTGTTTGGCGGCCGCTGCACCGGCTCGCCGTACACGGGGTCGATCACCTGCAGGAAGGTTCCAGGAACGGTCCAGGAACGGTCTAGGAAGTACGGCCAGCGGCTCGCCGTACACGGTGTCGAACACCTCCCTCTCTCCACCCGCGTCGCCGCCCTCGCCCGCGTCGCCGCCGCTGTTGCGCGCCGCAATGGCGGCGAGGATGGCCGCATGCACGCGCGCGGTGATGGGCATCTTGCCGGCGGGGATGGCGGCGATGAGGGCGAGCAGGCCCGGGATGGCGAGGAAGAAGAGGGAGATGAGAGACTGGATGTGCTCGATATCCGGCGCGCACGGCGCCCTCGCGGGCTCCTCGGGCACAAACAACAGCTAGGAGCCGCCTAATATCTCGCGACGATCTCGGGTCACCTCGCCTAATCTCGCGGCGATCTCGGGTGCGCTCGCGGCGCGCGCCGTCTGCCGCGAAGGCTCGCCGCGAGGGGAGGGAGGGAGGAGGCAGGCGGGGGAGGGGAGGAGAAGCGAGCACGGTGCTCGAGGGC
>NW_005199913.1:103045-105607 GCF_000372725.1 Emiliania huxleyi CCMP1516
CGTGGTCTCTACTTGCCTGTGAATAGCAGCTGTGAATAGCAGGCGTGGTCTCGACTCGCCAAGTGCTTCACCCAGGAGGTGGCAGACGCCCGAGGGTGGGCGATGGCTAGCACCCCCTCACTCCTCTCCTTAACATCCCCTGTGTGGTGGCGGCGTGCCGTCCTCCCACCCCCTCCCCTTTGGGTGGTCTGTTTTCTGTCTTTGTTGTGTGCTTCACCCAGAGCGCGGCCAGGTTCGACGGCATCAGCGACACCAGCGAGAGCGGCATCTTCATCAGCAAGTAGACCAGGTACGGCTTGTTGGCGAGCACGCGCCTAATACCGCACCACCCACGCGACTGAACCCAGACTGGGTTCGATACTATGGAGGTGGGGTACGGCTTGTTGGCGAGCACGCGCCTAGTACCGCACCACCCACGCGACTGAACCCAGACTGGGTTCGATACTATGGAGGTGGGGTACGGCTTGTTGGCGAGCACGCGCCGCGCCGACGGCACGATCGGCACGGGGAGGATGGTGTGGTCCTGTTCAGCCACCGTGCACCGCTCAGGGAGGAGAGAAGAGGGTGCAGACCGGCAGCCCGGGGGGGGGGGGGAGGGTGGCGTGTGGTCCTCGGGCGGAGGAGGCCTCTCGACCACGTTGCAGAGGAGCGAGGCCCACGCCAGCACGGCGAGGGAGCCGACGGCGAGGGCGAGCATCGAGTAGAGCGCGACGAGGTCGTCGGCAAGGAGGGCAGACAGGCCGATGTTGAGGAGGGGGGTTGCCGCGTACCTAGGGAGGGGTTCGGGTACCGTGGGGGTAAGGGGTGGGTGCGGGTACCGTGGGGGTAGGGGAGGCCGGGGTTGAGGAGGGGGGGCTGCCGCGTACCCGACGAACTGGAAGAGCGTCTTCAGCCCGAACAAGGAGGAGCGCTCGTCGTAGCTGTCCGTCAGCTCCATCCCGAGGGCGTCGTAGGGGATCTGCGAGCAGGTGTAGGCGCCTAGACAAAGAAGCCGGGCCGGGTTTCTGTTTTGAGCGCGTCGTAGGGGATCTGCGAGCAGGTGTAGGCGCCTAGACAAAGACACCGGGCCGGGTTTCTGTTTTGAGCGCGTCGTAGGGGATCTGCGAGCAGGTGTAGGCGCCTAGGCAAAGACACCGGGCCGGGTTTCTGTTTTGAGCGCGTCGTAGGGGATCTGCGAGCAGGTGTAGGCGCCTAGACAAAGAAACCGGGCCGGGTTTCTGTTTTGAGCGCGTCGTAGGGGATCTGCGAGCAGGTGTAGGCGCCTAGACAAAGAAACCGGGCCGGGTTTCTGTTTTGAGCGCGTCGTAGGGGATCTGCGAGCAGGTGTAGGCGCAGGCGAGGTACGTGGCGTAGAGCAGCGCGAACCAAAAGGAGAGCTGCCAGCCCCCGCTCTGCAGCGAGGCCACGCGCGACGGCGAGGTAAAGTCGAATCGGTCGATCTCTCCCTGCTGCATCGCGCGCTCGAGGCAGTCCTTCAGCGCCGGGCAGCCGGCTGGCGACGACGTGTTTAGCACCAGGTGCGTGCACGGCGGCGGGCGAGGCTTTGCGCGCGCGAGGCCGAGCCCGACCGAGGGCGCGTTCACGAAGAGAAAGAAGGCGAGCAACGCCAGCGGGAAGGCGACGGCGATGAAGGGCTTGCGCCGTCCCCAGCGGGTGCGCGTGTTGTCGGACGCCTTGCCGACAGTGAAGCCGAGGAGCAAGTCGAGCGACTTCACCGCGGAGATGAGCGACGCCTGCGAGGAGAGGGTCTGGCCGAGCGTGTCGACCCAGATGACCTGCCTCGCCGGCCGAAACGTGAAGTCGAGCGACGACAGCGGCAGCCGGAAGAAGCAGTACGCCAGCCTCGAGCCGGCGCTCAGCGGCGGCCGCGCCGCAGACACCGCCCGGCCGCCGCGTGCCGCCGCCGGCGCCGCGCCGTTGTTTCCGTCGTCGCCGCCGCCGTGGTGCTTGAGGCTGAGCTCGAGCGTGTCGGCCATCGATCCGTGAGGCGCGCCGCCCCTGCCGAGGACGGAGACGAGGCGGCGAACGACCGCCCTGCAGCCGCCCTGCAGCCGCGGCTCGTCCGTCTGCATGAGGAGCGGGACGTCGATCTTTGCAGCGTACAGGGCGGTGGGCTGTGATGTGTTGCTAGGTGCTAGTCGATGCGAGCTTCCTTCTGCAAGAGCGAAAGAATTCAGTGTCGGATCTGTGTGCAGGGTTTTCTTTTTCTCTCGCGAATATTAACGAGAGAAGAATGGTGTTTCGGGGGCACCTCTCGCTGCTGCTGCCTTGCTTGCTGCTGGCCGGCTCCTGCTCCGCGCTGCGAGCGGTGGGTCCGCGCGCGCCGACTGCTGCTGCTGCCTCTGCGGCCATCTCGCGCAGCGTCGCCCCGCGCGCCAGCGGATCGAGCGTGGTCGACATCTCGTCGAAGACTGAGTTTGAGGCGGTGCTCGACGTGCGGCTCACCCACGCCTGCAGCCCCCGCCGCCCTCGCCACCCTCGCCGCCGGCCCAAGCACGCCACGGCCACCTCGCCGCCGTGACGGTCGGGCTGCCGCCGCTCCCATCGCTGCCGCAGCCAGTG
>NW_005199913.1:107239-110712 GCF_000372725.1 Emiliania huxleyi CCMP1516
ACCCCCCCTCCCTCCCCCCGGTCCAGGCGCCAAGGTGCAGCAGCTCATCGACCCCATCGAGGCAAACATGTAGCGTGGGCCCGCCGGCGGCGAACCGCCTCCACGCCCTGCCCGTGGCGGCGACCTCCTGGCGAAGCTTGGGGCGCGGGCGGGGTGGTGGGGGCGTGTCGCCGCCCGCGCCGCAATCGCTGGGTTGCGGGTGCGAGCTTGCGCGCGGCGGGGCCACGCCATGCCTGAGGTAGCTGGATAATCGCTCGCAGACCGAGACCCGTGCGGCTTTTCTTTTGAGGTGGGAGCCGAGTATAAGGAAGGTACGGAGAAAGCATCGATCGCTGCAGAGATATGTGCCAAGGGCAAGGCGCGCTCTGGGGGGGCGCGGGGGGGGGCCGGAGGCACCGTGCGCCGCGCAGCACCAGCACGGGCCTGTGTCAGCCTGCGGCTGCGCGTGAAGCGTGTGCACGTGATTTTGTGAGCAAAAAGCGGTTGTGTCATTTTTTGTGCGGCACATCTCTGAGGGTACAATGTGCACCGCCCACACGACGCCGCACACGG
This sequence comes from Emiliania huxleyi CCMP1516, assembly GCF_000372725.1. Taxonomy (NCBI): domain Eukaryota; phylum Haptophyta; order Isochrysidales; family Noelaerhabdaceae; genus Emiliania; species Emiliania huxleyi. The sequence continues at coordinate 107,792 of NW_005199913.1, forward strand.
GTGACGCTCTCTGGACTCTGCCGGCCCTCGGCGCGCCTCGATCTCCGCCTCTGTGTCGCATTCGCAGTTCGCACACTCAAGCAAGCCCCTATAGAGCCTAGTCAAGCCCATTTCAATCACTGTCCCGGCCGTTCTGTCTTGAGAGTTTACGTGGTACCAGCAGCAATCGCAGTGTAGTTTAGTAGGAGAAGTAGTAGAAGTGGAGGGGAGGTTCGCAACGTGCTCTGCAGCGGCCAGTCGAGCAGGCCCTTGGCGGCCGGAGCATCTAGTAGCCCAAAGACATCCTCCCGGCCACGTCGAAAGAAGCCCGATTGACGGTCTCAACGGGTGCCACTGCCGTCGCGTTGACGGTGATCACTTCCGCCTCAACTGCCGGCACTGGTCGCGCCTAGTCGGCACAGGAGAATTGTCACGTGCCAGTGCCCCCCTCCCCCCCCGCCCCCGGGTACTACTGAGCTAGATAGCGCGCGCCTCAACAGCAACCGGCCAAACAGGCGCATAAGCTGCGGCGCCCTCGTTATTTGCATCGCGGCCGTTCTCAAAATCCATGCGGTGCTCAACAGTTTCGACGCCAGGCATTGATGCCCATGCAAATGCGGTTGCCGGCGCGCCGTCGTCGTTCGAGTATAGCGATGCGAGGGGCACAGCGGTGACAAGTTCCACGGGTACCTCAGGAGGCTTGGTCTGCGTCACGCCGGTGCCCATGGCGGCGCCGTCAGGCAGTGATGGGCGAGGTGACTTGACCGTGTCTGGAATGGCATCCACGACCGCCGTGGCGTCGTACTGCACCGCTCTCGGGATGCTGGCGACAGTGAAAGGGAACTTGCGCGTGAGATCAAACGCGGTCCTCGGCACGTCAAGCTCGACCACGAGAATGTACCACCACGTCACCGGGTCCACCTTCGCCCAGGAGTTGCCCTTCCACATGCCATGTTGCTTGCAGACCTCCTCCCACGCCTTGTCGCGCAATGCGCCGCCGTGGTAGCTCGCGGGCAACACTGGAATTTGGAACGGCTGCCTGGGAGGGCAGATTCAGATAAGGGCAAGTGCAAGACGGAACGGACGGGTGGACGAGCAGGCGTGTGGCCAGCAGCGACAGCAATGACGTGAGAAGGGGCGGCGGGAGTGGTCGGAGCAGGCAACTCACCCCTGCAGCGTGAGTGGGCCGTCGCCGTTGTTGATGCGGACCCGAAGGAGCTCCCACTCTGCGTAGATGCTGCGGGTGCGCCCCTCAGCAAACAGCTTTGTGCGCCTCTCCAGCCGCACGACAACGTCGCAATGTCGCTCCGAGAGGAGGTTTGTGAAAGTGCCGCTCACAGTGACCCACTCGCCGGGCGCCGCTCCGTTTCGTGAGAGCGTGACACCCTCCATCGCCACCAACCCCAGCGTGCCGCAGAGCTTGTTCTCAAGGAGGCCCATGCAACAGTCGCCGTTGATCTTCTTCTCGACGTGCGGGTCGCCTAAAGGATGCGTCAGGGATGCGTCACGGCCCGTGCCTGAGTGTGCCCTCGATCGGGGTGCTGGTTGCCCCCCTGGTTGAGCACGAGCATCGGCTGCGTGTAGATCGCCGAAGGCAGCCGCGTCGCGACGGAAAACGGTGCGCGCACATACGGGTCACGCTTCATCCGGAGGTCAATGGACGCCTCGACGTAATACCTACCTCCAGCAAGCTTTCGTCAGCGGGCAGCGGCGGGGACCAGTAGGCGACGGTAATTGGATGCCGGATGTGGGAATGCACGTAGTCGTGGTTATGCCAGCGCGGGTAGCGGCAAGTGTTGATCTCAAAGCTTCCGGGCGCGCGATCCGGCAGCTTGAGCTCGGGCAGCTCAAAGGTGTAGTCTCCTGGGGGCAGCACCGTCTGCTTGGCCGGCTCGGGCAACATCGGCCCCGTCGAGCCTCTAGAGGCCTTAGAGGAGGCCCTAGAGGAGGCGGCGTTTGGATCAAAGTCCTTAGGCACTGGGTAGGCCTGGATGTACACGTCGTTGCGGCTCAAGATCCCGTCGGCCGAGCGCAGGCCGAGTGCAGTCACCGCCACCAGGCTCAAGAGGTGGGGCTGGGTCGAGTTTGGTTGCCACGACGCCTTGACGGTGAGAGTAGATTTCGTCTCCTTGCCCTTGAAGGTGAGGTCGAAGGTCGCCCCCCCCTGCTCGACGAGCTTGCCCACGTCTCGCACCATCACCTCGCCGAGAAGATCATCCTTGCTGAGCCAATCCTCATCCATGACGCGAATGATCAGAGACATGCTGGCGTCATCGCATGTGATGAGCAGCTTCCCCTCATTGGGCGAGAGCGGCGAACCAACTGCAGGAAAGGGCGCGTGATGGCTCTCCGGCTGCCAGCGCCACAGCTCTCTCTCTCTCTCCCTCCTTCTCCCTCCTTCTCTCTCGCGCATCTAAGCCCTTGACAGATGCAGTTCTTGCCAGCGCCGTCGATGGCCGGCGTGCGATAGAAAGGACCCTATTGTGTGACCATCCAGTTCACCGACGGCGAGCCCGTCGAGTGGGTGCGGCCGTTGCCTGTACCCACAGGGTGTGAGTCTCCTTGTAGTAGTACTGGAAGCACGAAATCCGATCGTACTCAGCGTTGCCATCTTCGTCCCTTTTCATGACCCACCAGAAGCTGAAGCCCTCGCCAGCGATGCGAAATTTCACGCAGCGGCATGAGATTGGCTGCGAAGTCTTGAGCCTCACGCAGCCTCTGACGACCTCGCCTGCGAAGTAGTGCTGCTTCTCCAAGTGGACCTCAAAGAGCTCGATTGCGCTATTCCCGCGCCGCTGTGACATGAACGCTACCGACCGATGTGGAGCACCCTCCCCCCCCAGCCGAACGCCGAAAGGTGGACGTCCGTTCATCAAAAGCCCTCAACAACAACGGTGGAGCCACGGGTCGTGGGCCTCGCTTGCGTGGCCCGCCGCCGCCCC
>NW_005199913.1:110833-124634 GCF_000372725.1 Emiliania huxleyi CCMP1516
CGGGGGGGATTAAAAATTTTTTGGCTTTCCCTCCCCCCCCCCCCCCCCCCCGGGTGGATTCAGAGAGACCGTCACCCCGCGCGGGCCATGGGTGCCGCGCCGGCGCTACCTTGCTTGAGTGAGGCCAAAAGAGGTGACAATGGCAGCGTGCATGCACTGCAGTCGTGCATATTGGGCTATCACAGCATTTTACGTGTATATTTATGAACACACGGCAGGAATGTCACACTTAGAGCTTAGAGGTGCGAGAGAGAGTGCGTTGTCCGTGCATCGCATTCTAGCGTTCTGACCACGGCCCGTTGTGTGCCACCTGAGATTCAGAAACCAGAGCGAAATCGTCTTCGCCCGTGTGGCATCGTAGTTACCATCTTCTGAGCTTTCTCAATCCACCAGCCGAACACCACCAATCCACCAGAACCATCTCAATCCACCGACGGGATGGTGTCGTGGACTACCAATCCACCGCGACGAACCATCTCAATCCACCGAGCCGACATCGCCTCGATCCACCGGCCCAACAAAATCTCAATCCGCCAGCCGACCCGCGCTCAATCCACCGGCATTACAATCCACCCACCGAAAATCCACCCACAGGACACTTTTAGCACAATCCACTGGACGGACAATCCACTGGACGAACAATCTCAATTCACCCTCCCAGCTGACATCGCCTCAATCCACCCAGCTGAACTCTCAATCCACCGGCAGCACAATCCACCCACGTTTAATCCACCCACGTGACGATTTGGGCGGATCCACCAGCCATACGTTCTCATTGAGAGCGGCCGCACATTGCTCGGTACCCCCCCTGCACATCTAAAGCCATCCCTGCTGCTAGGGGACCCCCCCAGCAGCAGAGCGCTGCTAGGGGGGGGGGGGGGGTCCGCCATGGCTTTAGATGTGCAGGGGGGGGACCCAGCAATGTGCGGCCGCTCCCATCCACTGAACCAAAATCCCCCCCCTCCCCCCCTCCCCCCCCGTCGCCCCCAGCGGTGTGCAAGCCGTTTTGTGAGGACAAGACGCAGGCCTGGGATGATAAGTGCACGGGGGGGCTGCAATGGCTGCACCGAGTGCTGAGGACCAGACGCAGGCCTGGAACATAAGTGCAACTGGGGGGGCTGCAACGGCTGCACTTGGTGCACCCCTGCTTGGCTGAGATTGTCCCTCGGACTTTGGCACTGCTCGTGGGCGGGGCGGCCTTCTGCAGTGTGGGGCGGGTTGGGGCTGCTCGTGGGCGGCGGCCTTCTGCAGTGTGGGGCGGGTTGGGGCTGCAGGCTGCTCCGGTGCTCGTTCGTGTGAGCGGCGGTATATCTGTATGAAATCTGAGCTCCCTGCGAGAGCTTGATGCGAGCGCATGGGTGGAGTAGCGTTTGCCCTTCCAGCTCCGCCGTCTACGCACTACGGTCTAGCGCCGGGGCTCGCGGCGAGCGCGTAGATTGTGTGCGCGGAGTGTAGAGCCGTATCGCGTATGGCAGGGTGGCGGCACGCGTGCACGGTGCAGCACTGCCAAATAATAGTACACACCAAGAGCCGTGCGCCAACACCACTCGCCTCCGAGGGGCGACACGCTGGGCGCGCGCCACAGACACAGACAAGCGGCTGGCTGCTGGGCGGGCCTCCATGGCTCCGCGAAACCACTGGGCGCCACGTCTCGCAACTAATCTCGAGGGGCCCAGCCCGAGAAACGGAGGGCGAGGGGCGCCGCCGCACCGCCTCCGCCCTACCCACCCGCCAGCACGCCCAAGGCTACACCTCGTGCTCCGTCGGGAGGATGTCCCACCACGTAAGGCCGTTGAAGGTGACCGGCGTCGGCAGCAGCCACAGCAGCGAGCAGGGCCGGCCAAACGTCTCCGACAAGTTCTGCACCTACGTTGCGAGCACCACGGCTTTTGCTCGCCGCCCCTCGGACCCCGGGCTGCGTGCCTGACTCTCTCTCTCCGCGTCGCGCGCGACTTGCGTTTGTGTGCAGAAAGGGGCAGATATCGAGCCGTGTCTTCAGAGCATCACGTGCATACGAGGGGCTACGAATACGAATACAACGAAGGCAGCTCACACCGCCGAGCACGTCTGGGCGCGCGTGCAAGTCGGAATACGCGGACCTGTGTCCGCATCTAGGCCTCGAGATCCGGGGAGAGATGGGGAGTTGTGGATCGGCATTGCGCGTCTAGAGCTCGAGATCTGGGGAGATCTGGGGAGATCTGGGGAGATCTTCCGCATCTAGAGCTCTGCACCGCGGAGCGTCTCGGCGGCGCATAGTCGTTTTTGAGCCGCTCGATGCCGGTTTGGTCGGTGAGGATGGAGCTGAGCTGCTCGCAAAACATCGCCTGGCGGCACGAGACCGACCGGGGAGATCAGCCGAGACCCGCCGGGAAGACTACTGTACCCTAGATTACCCGAGGTCGCCCGAAGTGGACTGAGCGGCTCGCAAGAGACGCTGTCACTGGCGATATCTCGCCGACATCTCGGCGATATCTCGGCGATATCTCGGCGATATCTCGGCGATATCTCGGCTTCTCCACCTAGATCCGCACGATCTCTCGGCGATATCTCGGCGATATCTCGGCGATATCTTGGCTGCATCTCGGCGCGTCTCGGCTGCATCTCGCCGAAGTAAAGAGGCCGAACAGCAGCGCCTCGAACAGCAGCAGGAACATATACAGCATCGAGACGGGCTCTTGCGGGCCTAACGTACTCATGCCTGTTGTTACTCAGCAGGGACGGTGTGCGGCACTGAGGCAGGGCTCAGCGGAGTGCGCGATACCAGCCACACCACCCACGGGACTGGACCCACAATAGATTCGATACTACTTGGGGGAGGTGTGGTACTAGGCTATTGCGGGCGGTGCGAGCGCGTGATACTCCCATACCTCCCCCTAGCTCCCCCTAGCTCCCCCTAGCTCCCCCTAGCTCCCCCTAGCTCCCCGTATCTCCCCCGTATCTCCCCGTATCTCAGGCTCTTGCGGGCCGTGCGAGTGCGTGGTGAGGAAGAGGCGCGGCTCGTTGAGCGTCGCCTTCGGGCCAACCAGCGACGGATGGTCAATCAATTCTCATTCTGAGTCTGACTATGCCTATGGCCCGTCGCCTGAGGACGCACCCCAGTGATCAATCACCCAACCACCCTCTGCTGGCGAGCAGCCGGCGCGAGGCAGGAGGAGAGGTCGCCATCAGCCGCAGGACGAGCAGAACCATGGCGTAGCCTGTGCAGGAGCGGCTCAATGGTGAGTCCATGAACAGCCGCCCGCCGCGACAGCAGCAGCAGCATGGCGCGGGCCGGAGAGCAGCGCCGTGTAGCCAACGAAGAGCACAAAGTGCTTCTGGTTGTTTGCGCCGACGCAGTTGTTTACCCACGGGCAGTGGTGGTCCTGTGTCCGCGGCCGGAGGGCGGCGAAATCTCGGACAGACCTCGGCGAGATCTCTGCCAGATTGCGGCTAGATCTCGGCGAGATCTCGGCCAGATCTCGGCTAGATCCTGGCAAGATCTAGGCTAAGGCAATGGTGGTCCGGCCGGAGGGCAGCACTAAGGGCTAGGTCTCGGCTAGGTCTCGGCTAGGTCTCGGCTAGACTCGCGCGCCATCTTCATGATACAGCGGTCGCACTGAGAGCAGTGGTGCGCGCGCGGAGGCTTGAAGCCGTTGCAGCGCGAGCACATCGGCAGCGCCTGCTCACAGCTCCCCTCTCAGCGGCAAAGGTGTCTCGTCTCTGCGCGAGCGTGGGATGGTGGGATGTGTGGTGTGTGCGCTGCTGCTGATGGTGATGGTGGAGGTGGCGGCGTGTGGCGTGCGTGCGTGTGTGTGCGTGTGCGTGCGTGTGTGTGTGTGTGTGTGTGCGTGCGTGTGTGTGTGTGTGCGTGCGTGTGTGTGTGTGTGTGTGCGTGCGTGTGTGTGTGTGGGTATGTGTGTGTGTGTGTGTGTGTGTGTGTGTGTGTGTGTGTGTGTGTGTGTGTGTGTGTGTGTGTGTGTGTGTGTGTGTGTGTGTGTGTGTGTGTGTGTGTGTGTGTGTGTGTGTGTGTGTGTGTGTGTGTGTGTGTGTGTGTGTGTGTTGGGGGCCGCCGCCGCCGCTGCCGTCGGTGGTGGTGGCGGCGGCGGCGGCGGTGGTGGTTGTGTACACTCGTGCGCACACACGCGTGGTGGTGGTGGTGTGTTGTGTGTGTGTGTGGTGGTGGTGATGGTGGTGGTGGTGTGTGTGTGTGTGCGTGCGCGAGGTCGGCGGGTCGCCTTCTCGTCGTGCAGCAGCGCGGACGGCGTGTACTCGTGCGGTACAGCACCTGTGGACATGTCGTGGACATGTCGTGGACATGTCGTGGTTGGCATGGCAGAGCCGCAGAGAAAGAAAGAGGGAGAGCGGGGGAGAGCGGGAGCGGGAGGGGAAGGAGAGCGGAGGAGGAGGTGTTGGCGCCAGGATCGGTCAGCATGGTCCGGAGGTGGGAGGCGACGGCGAGAGCGGAGATGAGCAGGAAGGCAAGGCCAAGCACGCACGACACTGCCGACAGGCCGAGCCAAGGCGGCAGCAAGTGCGTGCACACAACCTGTGCACCGTCGGGCGGTGGCGAGACAACGGTTTTGTGTGCGCGCGGGAGCAGGGCACAGCAGCGCGGGCGTAATGGTGGCGGCGGCAGTGCATGGCTGCTGCGGTGGGCGCGCGGTGGGTGTGCCGCAGCGTGCGGTCACCCAGTCTGCGAAGAAGAGCAGGATGTAAGTCACGCCGGCGCAGCAGATTCCGCACGGGTCGCTGTGCACGCACCAGAGCTCCGAGCCGCTCATGGGTGGCGACAGAGGAGGACCGGGAGGACAACAAAGGCACAACGATTGGGGCAGCGCTTGGGGTAAAGTCTTTTGGGGGTATGGTAGAATTCGCAGAAAGTCGAGACTGTTCTTCACCTTCCTACCTACCTACCTACCTAGAAAGTAGGAGAGGCGGGTGTATCAATCAATCGTTGCGCGGCCTTCGGGCGGGGCTGCGCCTCGGTGCCCCCCACCCCCCACCCCCCACCCCCCAGCATCCATGGAAGCCCCCAAGCATCGGGTGTGTGTGTGTGAGTGAGTATTCTTGATACGAAACCACGACGACACACACCAGTCGACTCGTATCGGTTGCCTCCATTAACGGCGGAGCTATTCTCGCGCCCACACCACACCTGGCTCCAACGTGGCCTGCTCCCCCACCGCATCGTCGGCTGCACCCGCGAGCCGCCGCCATTCTTCGCCGGAATCTCGGCAGGCACGGCGCCCTGCCGCGTCAACATCCAGGTGCGCTTGTGGGGCCACGACCCGTCCCTCAGCCTCGGCTCGCTCCTCGAGGATGGCTTCCAGGACGAGCGGTCGGAGCGGATCTCGGCGGAGGGACCTGGCTCCTGAAAGCGAAAGGCTTGGGCGTGGGGAACACCGTCGCTAGAGCATGTTTGTCCCTCTGGTGGAGAGTCTCTAGAGAGCAACCAGCATTTTCTCTCTGAGGGCCCGGCAGAGGTCCAAAAAGAAAAAAATCCCCCGTGCTCGCGTTTTCTGCCCGCCCCCCCCCCTCCATTCCCTCGCCCCCATACCCCTCACACTCCCCTCCATCCCCCTCCCCCTCCCCCTCGCCTCCCTCTCCCTCCGCGCGGTAGGGCCCATGCCCCTCGACCATGTTCCGGTAGAACGCCTCGGTGTTGCCGAAGGCGACAAAAGCGCCCTTCCGACCGTGCTCCCCGCTGCTGCTGAGGGGACAGACGACCTTGACGTCTCCGCAATAGTGCGTGCCGTGCGAGCCAATGTTGTCCGCGTCCACGTCGGGTTGTTTGTTGTAACTCTGACCGAGGTGGCCTTTCGGCTCCATTCGCACAGCGGTGCCCCACGCGGCGCGTAGGGCGAGGATGAGGCGCTGAAGTACACACTTGTGTCTGGTGTTGTGGCTCTGCTGCGGCACGTTGACAGCAGCGTCGCCGAACTCGTCGTGGATCTTCTTGTTCCGAGTCTTCTTACCCACCGCCGCGGCCTGGCAGGCCGCGTCGAGGGGAAGGCCCAGGCGGCGCTGCACCGAGATCCGCATCGCCCAAGTCTCCATTCGCATGTCATCCCGCATTGGGATGGCGTTGAGGAAAGCGCCGGCGCCGTCTTGGCTCGCCGCCACGAAGCGGACCGCCTCCCGCCAAGCCGCATGCTTCGCCCGCTCCCTGCCCTCGGCGCGCGCCTTGCCCTTCTTGCCACGAGGAGCAGACCGCGATCCCGCGGAGCCCTCCGCGGCGAGCTCCTCTGCGAGGTCGCGCCAGTTCCTGTTGTGGACCACCGTCGTGAAGCGCCGCTGCGCCTGGTGTAGGAACTCGTGCTTGGACGTGAACTCGGCGAGGGGCAGCAGCTCCTTGGCCGACGAGAGTATGCGGCCGGAAGCGCGAGAGCGAGCGCCTTCCTCTCAGCCGGCTCTGGCGGCTCCGCGGAGGCGCGCAGCTTCTCGCCCTCGTCGGGCTCGTCCCACGGCTCCACCTCGACGTCCGGGGGCCTGCCCGTCGTGCCACCGACCAGGTCGAAGTACTCCGCCTTCGTCGTGTCGTCCCACACCTTCCACGTCGCCGTGATCTTGCCGTGCTCCTCCTTGAGCCTGTTGTGCGCCGCACGCAGCTCGATTAGAACACAACCCCCTCTCTCTTTTCTCCCAGTAAGCTAAAAGTACGTACAACAATCAGAAGTCCGATGCGCAGGATCTAGGAGAACACTTTGGAGATGATGTTTGCCCTCAGCATGCTGATTGATTGCTCACTTATCTTCCCCGAGTGTCATGCAGCGTGGAACGGACACAACGCCGTCGGGCCGCCCGCTGGTGCGAGTTATCGCGAGATCACATAAAGGTCGCGCCGCCCTCGACTCAAGGGGCTGCCTTCCATCCGTCGCTGCTCAGGCCGGGGGAGGGGGAGCGATCTCCTGTTCCGCGCGGATCGCGAGCAGGCCCCTCCTTGCCCGGCCTGCAATGCAGGGCGGTGGTCGTGCCATCTTCGCGTCGTACTCGAAACCACCACGCCGCAACCGTCGCCGGCGCGCGACACGTTCCCGTATAGGCCGGACTGTCCTCGTCGAGAGTGTGTGCCGCCAAGGCGGGGCTACTCAGGGGCAGTGCCGACGGGACGCGGCTCGAGAGACGACTCCCGCGAAGGCACGGCTGGCATCCGTGGCGTGGGGCTCGCCTTCGAAAAGTCAGGCATGGCTCCACCGCAACTTTCTCGCTAACACGCGCGCACCACCGGGACTGCGGTGGGCGCGCTGCGGCCGCACGTCTACCTTCGTCATAGTGCCACGACGTGCGGCCTAGATTTAGCACACGCGCCTCTGCTCGCATACACTCATACAATGAATTGTCATCACCCGTGAGTGCGAGATAGGGCTAGCAGTAGGCAGCTAGCCTCTGAGGAGGGCGTCCATAGACACCTCACTAGACCCCACACACGGTCTCGTCCGGGCCTCGCCGGCCGGCGAGATTGCTAGAGGTGGAGCAAGCTGCTCTAGCCTCGCATGTTACTTCCTGCCGTCTGTTGTTTGTTGTGCCCTTGTTTGTTCTCTTGGCACCTTGGAGTGCTGGGGGGGGCGACAGGGAGGATGTGGCCTTGAGTTATGTGTACGCCAACTCAGGGTGTGTGGCAGCCCGCTGGCTGTGTGTCTTGTGAGCCTGTTTGTGTCTGTGTGTCGCTCGTGCGTGCCGTCATCATCTGTCGACTAGTCTGTCCAGCCTCCACCCATACCGCGTTGGTGTCCAGTCCGAGCCTGGCTGTTCTTCACCTTCCTACATAGGAACATACATATACATACAGGAGGGGGGCGGGGGCAACTCATGTAAGGTAAGGTCATAGACACTTGTGTACTGGCGTAAAGTATGTTTTGAACTTCCTCTCACACGCGTGCACCATCCCCAGTCGTCTTGAACGAGCGGCCCCGGCTCTCACCAAAGGCCCCGCCTCTCCTCTCCCGCATCGCCGCCACCGCCTCCACTGCCATGCGAGGCATCCCCTGGGCGCGCGTCCGCTGGCGCATGCTCCGCGCCCAGAGGCAAGCGCCAAAGGTGGCGACGACGGCGCACGGTGTCGCGACGGTGGCGAGGATGCTCAGCGCGCTCATCGACCAGAGCGGCGCTGACTCCCTGTTGAGGTTGTAGAGCGCGAGCAGCCCCACCGAGTACCCCACCGTGAAGACCACCCGAGACGCCGCGTCGATCCGGCGCCCCACGCCGCGCCAGTAGGCCAGCGCGCGCCGTCTTCCCACCGTGTGTGCCATGTCGAACGTGGCGAAGGCCATCTGCACCTCCTCGAGCGGCTTGTCGAGACCGCACCGACCGAGCGTGCCCATGCACAGCTGCACGAACTGCATGCGAGAGAGGAACAGCTCGCCGCCGCGCAATCGCATCGTCGCCTTGGCCTCTATCGACCAGCGCCGCGCCACCGGCGCCGGCCTCTCGGCCGCCAGCGCTGCGGCGTCCAGGTCAAAGGAGACGGCCTCAAGGATGCGCCGTCGCCGCGTGGGCGCGTCTAGCTCAAAAGCCACGAAGGAGAGGAAGCGATCGGCGGTCGCGCCATCGACGTAGCCGGCGCCGTCGTTGTCGAGCACGAAGAAGAGCTTCTCGTAGTAGAGCAGCCGCTGCGCCTGCCGCTCGCGCAAGCCACTGATTACTAATGGCTAATCACTAGTCACTACTCACTAATTAGCCGCTGCGCCTGCCGCTCGTGCAGCCGGAAGCGGCGCTTGTGATACTTGGTTCCTCGGCCGCGCGCGGCAGTCGCGCCCGCGGCGCGGACCGCCGCCTAAGAACAGGGCGATGGGACGAGGCTGTGAGGGGTGGGGACCGCCGCCTAAGAACGGGGCGATGGGACGAGGCTGTGAGCGGTGGACTGCCGCTGGAGGGGGCTGTCTTCAGCAGAGGCGCCAAACGGCACGCCACCCGTGGCCGAGGGAGGGAGAGGGGCGGGGGCGATGTCGCCTCGGCGAGGGCCGCCTCCACCACGGGAGACACCTCCGTGTCGGCGGCGGCGACGGCCGCAGCCGCCTTGTGGCCCACTGAGCCAAGCTCCGCCGATGGGCCGGCAATGGCGTCGCCTCCCGGGGTGGGGCCGTCGCCCGACGGGGCGTCCCTCCCGTCGGAGCCACGCTCCGCCTTGCTCTCCGCCCGGCTTTGCTCACGCTCCGCGGGGGCGCCACTCTCTTCGACCGCCGCCGTTTGCGGTGCTGCCTGGAAGAGGCCGAGCAGCCTACGTCATGAGCACGCCAAAGCCAGGCTGTGAATACGGTGTTCGAGCGAGGTATTCTGAGGACACCGCGTGAATGCGAGGGGCTGCGAGTACAATGAATACAGCGGAATGCAGCGGATCACGGCCGAATACGTGTCCTCTCGAGCGCTGGTTGGAAACACACAAGAATGCGTTCTCCCGCTTTCTAGCCCGTGCAGCCTCTCTCGTAGCGGTAGCGCCCCTCCGGCCTCCGCCCCCTCCCCCTCCTCCTCCCCCTCGCTGTCGCTCGGCGGCAGCGAAGTGCCCGCCGCCGCCTCAAGCTCGCGGCGCGCTTTTTTCTCCGCGGCGACAGCGGTCTCGGCGGCGTGGCGGATGCGGGTGAAGAGGAGCGTGAGGACCGACTCTCGCTCATCGGCCGTCTCGCACGCGGCGAGCGAGCGGAGGATGCGCGGCGCGGCGAGCCTCGTGTTCAGGCAGTGGGCGAGGGTGTGAATGCAGAACACGTCGAGGGCTACATCTCTTTTCTTTCTTTCTTTCAGGGATGCTCGAGAGCTAGTTGGGATACGCGTCTAAACAGCTGGGGTATACATCTAGGGCGGCGAGCCAGGAGGGCAGCAGCGAGTCAGACTCGTAGTGGTGGAGGAAGAGGACGAGAGTCGACTCGAGGAGGGAGAGGAGGGTGACGAGCTCGTTGATGAGGAGGAAGACATCCACCTGTTGGTTTATGAGCGGCCAGTATCATGCGCATTGCAAATCGAGCCTGGGGCGTGGCCTAGTTGGTACAGCGCATGTTCTCGGCATGTCTCGGGTTGTGTCTCCGGAGAGCTCGCTGATGTTCAGGAGGAGCCGCACCCAGAGGAGCTCGGAGCAGATAGGCATGAGCTGCATCACGACGAGCTTGCCTATGGCACGCCTCGGGCCACAACGACGTATGCGTGGCTCACGGAACGGCGAGCTGCGCGTCGCACACGCGCCGAACTGGGACGCCACCACGAGAGTGACCCCGAACGAGAGCCGCTCACCAACCTACTCTCACACCGGGCCGCAGGGTGAGGCGCCACCGCCGCCGAGTGCCGGGGCGGGGCAGGCCGCCCTCGACCGCTGGCGAGACGAAGAAGACGGAGATGGCGAGGATCGCAAGGGTGGTCGGCGGGAAGATGAGGACGTAGAAGTAAAAGAAGGAGGCGTTGCGCCTAGAAAGGGGAGTTGCAGCCGCGTCGCGCTCGCGTCGCGCCGCCTGCACTTGTGGGGGGGGGGGGTGTGGGGGGTGTGTGGGGGGGAGGGCGATGCGCCGAATCGTGACTTCGTACAGGACGACGGGCCACGGGTCGTCGCCGCAGCAGACATAAGTCAGGTTGCGCACGACAGCAGACAGGGAAAGCAGGTCCCACTCCGTGAACGAGGAGCCCGCGCTAGCCTCCACCAAGGTGGCGGAGGAGTCGACATCGTCCTCGACGAAGTCGCCCTCGTATCCGCCGTCCAACAGGCCGACGCGCTGCCGCTGTCCGTCGAGCATCCACCCGCCCACGTCGATCGGACAAGTCAGCTTGTGGTCGAACGGGAAGCGCGCGAGCCCGTCAAACTTGCAGAGCACGTCCATCACGCCCGGCCGTGACCAAAAGGCGCCACCCGTGTGGTTAACGAGGACGTCTGACGGCTGCAGCGTATCCTCGAACCCCTCGCCCAGGTTATACGGCCGGATGTCGGGCAGCCAGATCTCGTTCACGCCGCGATTGTTCGATGCGCCGTCGTATCGGCTGGCGGCGCGGAAGTAGGCTGACGTCACGTTGTCATAATCGCCCGGCGACCAAACCAGTCGCGGGTCCGTCCAGCTCTGCCGAAACCATACTTTGAGCAGCATATGGCTGGACGCCGCACTCACGCCAACCACCTTGAATACGCGGAGATTCACGAGTACGTCCGCACCTGCTGTTGGCGGGACGAGAGGGTCGTAGCCATCCAGAAGGTCGTGCCGCAGATCTTTGCTGCTCTTGCTCGCGGCGAAAGCGGCGAAAGGGAGCATGCCAAATCAGGCCGCCGCCAGCCGCCGCGAGGTCGTTACCGCGCGAACACATTCTTTTTTAGATGTTCATCTTCTTCTGAGCTCCATGTCGATCAACTCCACGCCGCCTTGTTATAAAATGAACTCCGGGGCACGGGACGGCACGCCTTGCGTCGGTCCTATTCTCAGCGGCCGCTGAGAGCCCGAACACACACACACACATGCTCGTGCTGAGCCCTCTCCTCCTGCTTGGCTACCGCGCCGACGCGCTCGCCGGCGGTGTCGTGCCAAGTAGCAATCAGCCGCTGCGGCGGACGCCAGCGCCCATTGCCGCTCTGCGGGACGCTCGCTATCGCAAGTCGACTGACCTGTACAAGCGCCTCGAGCAGGGCCGCGGCGGTGGCCCGACCCGCCGCGCGGCGCCGGTCACGAAGCCCGTGCTGCTCGCGCCGGCGGGTGGCTGGCCGCAGGTCGAGGCGGCGATCAAGGCGGGCGCCGACGCGGTTTACTTTGGGTGCGCCGCCGGCCTGAACGCTCGAGCGCGCGCGACCAACTTCGGCCTCGACGAGCTGCCCGCGCTGATGGAGCGGCTGCACGCGGCCGGGCTCGAGGGGCGAGTCTGCAATAGACATCGGACTGCAGCACACTCCACGCCGCGGGGCCAGCACGCACACACGGCAAGAGACGGCCGAGAGACTGGCGCCGACGCCCGCCTCGGCAAAACTGCATAGGTACATGTGCGTCAACGTGCTCATCTTTGAGTCAGAGATGGCGCAGGCGGAGCAGCTGGCGAGGACGGCCGAGGGAGCGGGCGTGGACGGTCTCATCGTCCAGGACGTCGGCCTCGCCTCGCGCCTCCACGCCGTCGCTCCCTCGCTGCCGCTGCACGTGCGGCCGTGGGGCGTGGGCCTGGCGTCAGCCAGTCTGGCAGCCTTGTCGGACGCGTCTCGGGACTGTCCCTGCAGGCGTCGACGCAGATGTCCATCTCGGACAGCGACGGCGCCCGCTTCGCGTCGGAGACGCTCGGCGCGCGCACCGTCGTACTCACGCGAGAGCTGTCGATCGACGACATCGCTGCGGTGGCGGCGGCGGTGCCCGGCGCCAACGTCGAGGTCTTCGTGCACGGCCACATGTGTGTGAGCTACAACGGGCAGTGCTTCTCGTCCGAGTCGGGCGGCGGCCGCTCCGCCAACCGCGGGCAGTGCGCGCAGCAGTGCCCTTCCCCTTCTCTGCGGGGCCGGATGCGGCAAGGGGTGGCTCTGCACTTCACACCTCTCGGAGTGAGCAGGCGCCCATCCTAGAGGCGGAAGGAATGTTCTTGTCTCCCAACCAGCGCTCGAGAGGACACGGACTCAGCCGCATTCGGCCGTCTTCAGCGGTACCCACTGTACTCGTAGCCCCGCGTACTCACGCGGTGCTCTGAAGACACTGCACAGTCCCGCATTCCCGCCACGAGGCTGGCGTGAACCGCCACGTAGGTGCCGCATGCCCTACGGCCTGATGGTGGACGGCAGGCTGAAGGAGCTGCGCGACGCGTCGCACTACCTGCTCTCGCCGCAGGAAACCCTGCTACCCACTACTGGCGGTAGTGACGGGCTGTTGACCCCGTCTGATGAAGTCGCCACTGACTGGCGATAGTGACGGGCTGTTCACCCTGTCTGATGAGTAGCCCCGCTAGCCACTGGTGATAGTGACGGGCTGTTCTGCTCCGCCGCAGGACCTCGTAGTTGTTCGTGCAGGATGACCAGTCCTGAGACCGAACTAGCCCGTCTGCCCTCGCCTCAGGACCTCTGCGGACTCGAGCATGTCCCGCGGCTGTTGGAGGCCGGCGTGCGGACCTTCAAGATCGAGGGGCGTCTCAAGTCGGCGGAGTACGTGTACGTCTCGACCCTCGCGTACCGCAGGTTAGGGTTAGAGGGTTAGAGGGTTAGAGGGTTAGAGGGTTCGAGGGTTCGAGGGTTAGAGGGTTAGCTGAGTACGTCTACGTCTCGACCCTCGCGTACCGCAGGCCTAACCCTAACCCGAACCCTAACCTTTCGCCTACCCCTACCCCGAACCTTAAACCCTGCCCTCGCTGACCGCAGGGCGATCGACGAGGCGTGGGGGGCGCGTGAGGCTGTCTCCGCCTCCCACACCGACGTCCTCGACGCCGCGGCGCGCGAGAGACGCGCCACGCCGCCGCCGCTCGCGCCCGACGCGCTGCGGCAGGTGTTTGCGCGCGCGCAGGACGAGGAGCGCGGCCCCCGAGATGTGGGGAGATATGGGGAGATATGCCCCGCCTAGGTGCGAGGGATACGGGAGCCGCAGTCCGCCGCACGCAGCCGCATCGTCGGCGGCGCCCGCCTTCCCTCCCTCAGCTGGCGTGCTGTTTGACGCTCCAGGAGCACGACGGCCACTCGGCCGGCTTCTTCGACGGGCCGCGCCACCAGACCTTCGTCCGGGGCCTCTCGCCGTCGCACCGCGGCGTGTGCGCGGGCACCGTCGTGGCGGCGCCGCGCAAGAACACCGTCCGCATCTCGCGGCGCGTGGAGCTGAGGTCTGTCCAACCCCGCCACCGCGGAACTCGGCACAGGACCATTGCGCGAAAAAGGTACATCTCGGTGCCTTCCAGAGGCAGCTGCGAC
>NW_005199913.1:124734-130789 GCF_000372725.1 Emiliania huxleyi CCMP1516
GCCCCCCGAAATGGGGGGAAAAATGGGGAAATATCCCCCCCCTAGGTGCGAGGGATACGGGAGCCCAATTCCCCCCCACGAAACCGATTTTTGGGGGGGGCCCCCTTTCCCTCCTTAAGGGGGGGTGTTTTTTAACGCTCCAGGAACAAGAGGGCCCTTTGGCGGGTTTTTTTGAGGGGCCGGCCCCCCAAACCTTTTTCGGGGGCCTTTTCCCTTTCCACCCGGGGGTGTGCGGGGGCCCCTTTGGGGGGGCCCCGCGAAAAAACCCCGTCCCCATTTCCGGGGGGGGGGAATTAAGTTTTTTCAAAACCCCCCACCGGGGCATTTGCCAAAACCACCCCCCCCCCCCCTTTGCTTTTGCTAGCGCTTTTTTTAGCCCTCGGGACCTTTTTCCTTAGCCGCTGCCCCCCCCCCCACCCCCCCTGCCTCTCGCACCACCACTCCACGCCGCCCCTCCCTGCCTCTCGCACCACCTCTCCGCGCCTCTCCTCAGCGCGGGCGACGCTTGTGACTCTCCTCACACTCCGCGCCTCTCCTCAGCGCCGGCGACGGCGTCGCCTTCGGCGCAGCCAGCTCCGAGGCGGGCGGGAGGCTCTGGGGCGTGAAGAGCGAGGATGCGTCCGCCGCGGAGGGCGGCGAGGCTGTGACGCTCGAGCTGGAGGACGCATCCAAGCTGGCCGGCGTCCGGGTGGGCGACCTGGTGTGGCGCACGCAGCACGGGGCGCTGCAGCGCCAGCTCAAAGGGCTGCTTTCCGACCCCACCGCCGGGCGCGCCCTCGTCGACGTCGCGCTGGACGGCGAGATCGGCGAGCCGCTCAACGTCACGGTGACCGACGGGCGAGGCCGCTCAGCGTCGTGCGTGACGGAGGCCGTGTTGCAGCGTGCGACCGGGACGCCGCTGTCGGAGCAGAGCCTGCGCAAGGCGGTGGGGCAGCTTGGAGGCACGCCGTTGGTGGTGAGGCATGTGGACGTCGGCGGCGCCGTCGCCAGCGGCGGCGCTTGGCTCCCACTCTCAGCGGTCAAGGAGGCGCGTCGCAACGCAGTGGAGCGCCTCGTCGAGGCGCGGTCCGCGCAGCGCGTGCTCGCTCGCAAGCTGTCGCCGGCGCGGCGCGCGGCGCGCGAGAGAGAGGAGGCGCGGAGGCGCACGGCGGCGGGGGAGGCTGCGTTGCGCGACGGCGACGGCGACGGCGACGGCGACGGCGACGGCGACGGCGGCGGCCGCAGCACTAGGCCCCATTTGTCGGTGCTCTGTCGCACGCGGGAGCAGGTGGCTGCCGCCGCCGCGTGCGCTGCTGTCGATGAGATCGTCATCGATTTTCTCGAGCTCGACGGCATTCGCGAGGGGCTCGCGGCCGCGCGGCCAAAGGCGACGGTGGTTGCGGCGCCGAGGCGCGCTACCTTGTAGCACACCACACCACTGCGCGCCACCGCCGGCTACTGCAGTAGCCCGGGGGCACCTCACCCACCGCCACGCCACCGCTGCCGCAACCGCCACCGCTGCGCCGCCTCAGCGGTTGCTTCACCGCTGCGTAGGGTCATCAAGCCGCGCTCTCATCTCGGCCAATCTCGGCAGATCTCGGCTAATCTCGCTTGCGTAGGATCATCAAGCCGGCCGAAGAGGCCCTCTGGCGCGTGCTGCTGCAGCTCGACGGCGCCGACGCGATCCTGGTGCGTGGCGCGGGGCTGCTGTCGAGGCTGGCGGAGCTGGCGGAGGAGGAGGGCGCGACGCTTCCTCGGATCCACGGCGACACTTTCGCCGCCTTCCCTCCCCCCTCTCGCCTCCACCGCAGCCCCGCTCTCCCACCCACCATCCCAAACCCCACCCCTCCACCCTCCCTCCACGCACAACACAGGCGACTTTTCGCTCAACGTCGCAAACGCGGCGGCGGCGCAGGCGCGCCCCTCGACATCTCCCACTGTCGGCGGGCCGAGGAGCCGTCCCCGAACCTTCTCGGAACGGTCCCAGGCCTCAGTGAGGCAGTCCGAATCACAGACACACAGTGGGGCGGAGGCCCGGAGCCTAACCCCCCGCCGGAGCTAGAGGACTGCTACGCTCACTGTCACTCTGTGAGCTGGGGAACGGTCCCAGGCGTACCTCGAGCTGGGCGTCGCGCGCTTGGCGCCGACCTTCGACCTCGACGCGGACCAGCTGTGCGCCCTCGTCTCGGCGCTGCCGCCGTCGCTGCGCTCTCGCATCGAGGTGATCGTCACGCGCATCTCGGCCCATCTCGGCTCTCTCCGCCCATCTCGCCTCATCTCGCCTCATCTCGGTTGATCTCGCGTGAGGTGATAATCCACGCGCACGTGCCCATCTTCCACACGGAGCACTGCGTGTTTGCGCGCACCCTCTCCACGGGCAACTCGTACAAGGACTGCGGCCACCCTTGCACGCGCCACTCGCTCCACCTCGTAGACGGGCGGCAGCAGCGCCACCACGTGCGCCCTCTCCGGCGGCTCGGGCTGCCGCGAGGCTGTGAACGGCGTCTCTCCACACGCGGTGCGGCGTGAGCAGGTGCTTGCCGACTCGGGCTGCCGCAACACCGTCTTCAACTCGCAGCCGCAAAGCGCAGCGCCGTACCTGGCGCAGCTGCGCGAGGCGGGCGTGCGGAACATGCGCGTCGGGCTCGCCGGCCCGCGTGGGGAAGGGACGGCGCCGCCTCTCTTCACACCCTCCGGCCGTGAGCAGGCGCGTTGAGCTCACCGACCAGCCCGCAGAGGTCGTCGGCCCGCTGCTGGAGCGATACGCCGCGCTCGCGAAAGGCGGCGGCGGGGCGCGGGGCGGCGGGGCGCGGGGCGGGGCCGAGGAGGCGTTCGAGTGGATGGACGAGCACCTGGTCGACTCGACCGGGCACAGGCCGGGCGTGACGGCGGGATCCTTTCGGCCGTCGGCCGAGCGCGCGTGGGCGTCGTTGCGGCCCACTGCGGCGGAGGAGCGGGCGAACGCGGCCGGACGTTGAGAGCAGGGGCGTGTACGTTTCTCAGAGTTCTTGCAGAACAGTCATTAGTAAGTAAGGGTGGACGCAGGACGAGCGCGGAGCGGTGACGGCAAACACACGGATGAAAAAAGAAATTTTCTTTTCAGTCCGACCGTACGCGGTACCCTGGTACTTGTTCGGGAGGAAAACTCACGAGCTCGCGTGACGCCCGGCCTCGCGGCGTGCCGGGCGCCTGCAACGGTGGGCTTCTGTCGACATGATCATCATCTGGCTTGGAGCGATCCTCGAGATCGGAATTGCCGCACAGACCTGCACAGGAGGGTGCACTGACGAACGCAATGGTTACATGGTCCGGAACGACTTGAAATGCGACCACTATCCCTTTGCGTACACGAAGCTCTGCAAGCACAACGCCAACTGGGCGAAGCAGAAGTTCTGCCAACGCTCGTGCTTTGAGAACGGGGCGGGCTAGCTGCACGGCCGGGCCAGTCCAGTACCGCGTGACGCTGACGCCGGGCGAGGTGGGGGACCGGCGCTGCTCAACGGCGAGCTGCGACTACTATTGCAGCATCAGCATCCGAGTGCGGTCGGTGCTCAAGGGGCTCAACTGGCTGTCGAGCGGCAAGTCGCGTGGGGCGGGCAAGTGCAGGCAGCAGTCCAGGTCGGTGCCCTGCAGCGCGTGCGCGGGGGGGAGGAGGCTCGACGAGGGCACGGAAGCTTAGTCTGACAACGGCCGCTCACTGCGTGGGGGGGGGGGGGGGGTGAATGACAGAGGTGCCGAAAAGTTTCCACTAAGAAGAAGCTCTTGGTTCCTTGCACCTTGGAGGCCGCGCGCGCTTTTTATTTTTGAGAGCGCCTTCGTTGTTAATAGTTCAAACCCAATGGTCCCTTGCGAGCGGTCCTTCGTTGCAGTCGCACACACGCACACGCCACGCCGCACCGCGCGCCCGCCCACTGCCCCGCCCAGGCGGGAAAGGGATGAGGTGAGTGCGGCTTAATTGTAGACCTGTGTGACAAAAAAACGCGAAGGCGCTCTCACGCCTAGCGCTAGGTCTAAGAGAGCTGCTCGTGGCGCCCTACAACCTCTTTGCGCCGATGGCGATTCCGCTCTTCTCAATGGCAGAGCATCGACAGGTGTGTGGCTTCGCACGCGCGTGCCTCGCCTCTGGTTCACTCTCACCCCTCGCTTTCCCGGGACAGGTGAGCCTGAGGCACATCCTGCGTGACTTGGGTGCGATACCAGTGAAGCGGACCTCCGAGCTGGGCTCGCGCATCTCGATCAGAGATGCGGCGGCCCGCTTGGGCAAATCAGCCAGCCGCAAATCTGGAGGCCTCGTGAGCCGCTTCCGAGAGCGCCCTGACGGCGAGGAGAGTCGAGTCGACGTCACTGCCTCGGGTGGAGCTGTGTGATGTAAAAAACAAGCGCGAAGCATTTGTTTGGGGGGAGGGGGGGGGGGGGATGCAGTCGTTTGAAGAACAGTCAGGCTCGGACTGGACACCAACGCGGTATGGAGAAAAGAAGAAAGTCAAAGCGCGTTTTTCTTTTTCGCTACCCCCCCGGCCGGGTGTACTGTGCTGCATGAATGGTTGGGCAGGTGTGAACAACACCTCGTGACCACGGTGCCACAGGCGCCTGTTGATGGGTCCAGGTGATAGCCCTGAATGGGCAATGCATACGCCTAGTTGGGCCTCAGATCGCCCGACCGCGTCCCGGTGGCCGGTGCTCTGTGGTCGGATTTGTGACGCCGCCGCACCGCGCCGCGGCCGGGGGCCCTCTCAGTGGGTGTACACGGCGCGGCTTTACACTGTGTTTCTGTACGTACCGCACGCGTATCGCGCTTTATCGTCTTGCTAAGGTGTAGAACACGCGCGGCGACAGAGCACCTGCATAACACACAGACTGATCACAGACACGCCACATTGCTCATTGGCCATGCAAAACGATGCGAGCGTTCACAGATCACACCGCACACCGCAGCTCACCGGACGACGGAAGGGCGCGGGGATGTGTGCGGGGTACATGGGCGCACGACGTACGGAAAGGAAGTGTGGCAGGGGGGAGGTGGAGAAGTGTGGCAAGGGCATGCGCGAGGGCGTGGGGAGGGGCGGGACAAGTGGCCAAGTGTGGGGCAAGTGTACAAAAGGATTTGGGCAGCCGGCGTGCCAGAGGCCCAGAGCTCAGCGGCCAGGGGCGCGGTGCGCAGCGAAGAGGGAGCCCTGGAGGTCGTCGAGGGTCGAGCAGGGCGAGAGCGACGCCTGCAGACGAGACGGCGGGCTCTCCTCGAGCAGTGTCCACGTCCAAATCCGGCGACCTCGGGCGACCTCGGGCGACCTCGGGCGATCTCGGGCGATCTCGGACGATCTCGGGCGATCTCGGGCGATCTCGGGCGATCTCGGCGCCTTCGAGAGGTCGAACCCCTTGAAGAGATCCAGCTCCTCTTCATCACCGCCGCCTCCGCCGCCGCCGCCGCCCGCGGTGCCGCAGCGCCCGCTGATGGGCCTGCTCGGTGTGGCTGCGATCTGCACCGCTCCGTGCTGCACGGATGCGTGGTGCCCTGCTGCATGCTGCGCTGCTGCGTGCTGCACGGCTGCGTGCTGCACGCTGCGTGGCTGCGCGCGACGCGCCTCGAGGCTCTCTCGGAGCGCGGCCGCCACCTCCTCCGCCTCCTCCGCCTCCACCGCCGCCTCCACCGCCGCCTCCGCCGCCTCCGCCGCCTCCGCCGCTGCTCCCGCCGCCGCCGCCGCCGCCGCCGCCGCCTCCGCTGCTGCCTCCTCCGCCGCTGCCGCCTCCTCCGCCTCCGCCGCCGCTGCCTCCGCCGCCGCCTTCTCCCCCGCCGCGACAGCGCCCGCGCGGCCCGGGATGTGCACGGGTAGTGCCTGAGGGGCGCAGCTTGGGGTGATCTCGGGGTGATCTCGGGGTGATCTCGGGGTGGCCTCCGGTGACCTCGGCGACCTCGGGTGATCTCGCGTGATCTCGTGCGACCTCGTGCGACCTCGGGTGACCTCGCGTGATCTCGGCACGGGCAGCGGCGCATGAGGGGCGCGGCTCGGCGCGCGCAGGCGCGGCAGCAGCAAGGACACGTCTTGCGTGCTCGCGGTGCGGAAGCAGTAGTCGGCGT
>NW_005199913.1:131659-132888 GCF_000372725.1 Emiliania huxleyi CCMP1516
GGGGCTCAGACTCCACCACCAGTTTGCACGTCGACCACGATCAGCGCGGCCCGCCCGTCCGCGGTGAGCGGGGCCGGAGAAGGGTTAAGGCAGGCGGAGCGCCGCCTCCATCGGCCGAAGACTTGTTAGCCCTCAGCCGAAGCTGGGGCCGGTCCCGTAGCCGAGAGAGCCCGCACCGAAGACGGCGAACCCGACGGAAAGGACTGGGTACTCGAGTAGATGCAGCCGTCCTAAAAGAAGAAAAAACCCAGGCAAAAAGAGAGCGGACGTTGCCCCGGACCGTTACAACCGCGGGCGCAAGAAAAAAAAGACCCGGACGTTATATAAAACCGGGGGCACGGGCCAAGCTCGAGAAGCCGCTCTCCTACATTGTCAGGATGAGGGACTCGGGCCGCGTTAGGCACGCCCGACTGCTCCAGCTGCAGCTCGTTCGCCTCTGCGCCTGCTCGATCCCAAACAAACCACTGGATGCGCACGATGCCCCCAACCCAGACCGAGGGCGCCGCCGCCTTCGCCGATGAGGCGACCGGCAACGCCGCCGCCCTCATCCTTGACTTCGGCCGCAGCCCTGGCGACAGAGCGCCGCCCCCCGCGCGAAGCAGACGGGCAAGAATGGCGGCATTGGCATGTCCGACTACGCTCGCCGCCGATTCCCCAGCTTCCTCGCCTCTGCCGTCACCTCCCAGAGGGCGTGCGCCAGGGTCTACCCTGCGCTCGGGGAGATGTCCCTTACCCCCCCAAACACCGCCACCGCCACCGCTCTCGTCGCCGCCCACGGCGTCATCGACTCCGCCCTCGCCGATGTACGCACCCGCCACGCCGCCCTCGACGAACAGGTTCGTCACTGGGTCGACGGCACCACACGCTCCGCCTACCACCCGCACCTCAAGCGCGGCTTCCAGCTTCCGCCCCTCGCCGCCCTGTTGGGTGACGCCGACGGCACATCTTCCTCGTGCCTCTCACAGCACTCGCTGTCGGCTGTCGTCAACAACGCGACGCGTGGCTGGACGCCAAGGACGCGTGCGATTCCTTCGATTCACAAAACGCCGGCGCCACCGTGCCGCACCGGGAGGCCACCTCCCTCATCAGCCACTCGCAGGTGGGCTCGGGAGCTTGGCTGCTCCGCCTGCCCGACGCCACCGTGCCTCGCTCCATCATCCCCTCCGATACCTTCCTCTCGGCGTGCCAGCACCGCCTCGGCCTCTACCTTACCGCCCTCGATGACGTGT
>NW_005199913.1:133842-153173 GCF_000372725.1 Emiliania huxleyi CCMP1516
CGTCCTAAAAGAAGAAAAAAATTTGCCGGGCTCAAACTCGCAAAGGAATGGCTCCACCCGGGCGCGCTGCGGCCGCACGTCTACCTTCGTCATAGTGCCACGACGTGCGGCCTAGATTTAGCCCACGCGCCTCTGCTCGCAAACACTCACCCATTGAATTGTCACTGCCCGTGAGTGCGAGATAGGGCTAGCCGCAGGCAGCTAGCCTCTGAGGAGAGCGTCCATAGACACCTCACATGATCCCACACACGGTCTCGTCCGTGCCTCGCCGGCCGGCGAGATTGCTGGAGGTAGAGCAAGACTGCTCTAGCCTCGCATGTCACTTCCTGTTGTCTGTTGTTTGTTGTGCCCTTGTTTGTTCTTCTGGTGCCTTGGAGTGCTGGGGGGGGGCGACAGGGAGGATGTGGCCCTGAGTTATGTGTACGCCTACTCAGGGTGTGAGAGAGAGATTTTTTGTTTGTCAGGGTGTGTGGCAGCCACCTCCAAGGTGACCAAGGCGGTGAGGGTGGTCAAAGCTTTGACAGATCCTTTCGCCCAGCCTGTGGATAGCAATCCTCGACCGACTATCTGGAAGGCCGCAGGTGCGGCGTGTACGGCTACGCGGCCTACGGGTGGCACGGCGGCAAGCGAGGGCCAAGCGGCTGGGGGCGCGGGCACGCGCGAGAGGAGCGAGCGCGCCCGGTGCGTCGGTCGTGACGTCGCTCGCGAAGGGCGGGGTGGCCGGCTCCTCAGTTAGCGCCAACACCGCGAGCGCCATTATTTTGTTCCGTGTCGCAATCTCAATATGGTTGGCTTCTGAGCTCCCCGGTCCTGGATGTGAGGCTACTAACCGCACTCCAAGTGCTCCAAGGTTGGCGACATATTCAAGGCCATTCTTTCGATTTTGCCCTGGGGGGCCAACGGAGGCGGGCCAAGGAGCAAGCGCTTCGGCGTTCGGGTCAGCTTTGACAAGGTTTTCAGGTTTCAGATCAGTATTGACATGGCACACATCCACACGAGAGGTCAGCGGCGCGTCGCGGCGCTCTCTCGCAGGCTGCTTTTGGTGTTTTCGAGCTTTGTTTTTGTTTTGGGACTATCTACGGCGTGTCACGACTGCGTACAGCAGGGGGCGCCCGACACCGGGCGGCTCGAGAAGCGTGTGAGGCGGGCGGGTTCCCACTCACCCCGTCCCCGATACGTAGAGTGGTTTTTCAGATCAAAAAAAAAAGAAACGGCCCCAACGCGACGAACGAGGTGTGGGGGGTAGGTCTAGGTGGGATTTGGGGGATGCCCCACCGAGCCCAGTGCCCAAGCTCGTCGCTGAGAAAATTACCTTACCTAGACCTTATATCTTATTGCAATAGCTCGTCGCTGTGGTCCCCCTCGCCCCTGCGCCCCTGCGGCCTCCGGCACTCAGACTCACGATCACGCCATCCGGGCCTGCCGCGAGCCCTTGAACTCCTTGGTCGCCTGCCGCTTCTTCTTCTTCTCCTTCTTCGGCCGCCGCTCCTCCTCCTCCTCCTCCTCCTCGCCCGCGTCCGCAGCAGCCACCGCGCCGCAGTAGCGCCACGAGGCAGCGCACGTCGCCCCCCCGCCAACCACCAGCGTGCTGCCGAGGGCCGCAAAGCAAACCTCCACGGCGGCGGGCGGCGCAGCCAGCCTGGCGACGCTTCGCACGGCGGCCGCGTCCCTCGCGCGCGGCAGACGCCGCACCTGTTCACGGCTTGCGGCTGTGAAGAGACGCCGTTCGCAACACGCGACCCACCGCTGTGCGGGAGGAGGCTGAGGGCGGAGAGGGGAGGGCGATGGAGGGGAGGGCGGCGGCGAGGCGAGCGATGGCGGTGGGCAGGCGATGGCGATGCACGCGGCGGAGGCAAGCGGTGGCGGCGGGGAGAGCGCACATCGTAGACCTCGACGCCACGGGGCGACTCTCCGGAGGCCGCGACTGCGAGGTGTCCCGCCATGCCGCCCCCCTCGTCGAGATGCACCTATTCACAGCTCGACGCCGTGAAGAGCCGCCGTTCACCCCGCCCCGCCCGCCCCCCGTCCCGAGGCATTACCCACGCGGCGCTGCCCTCGCAGCTCACCGACGCCGCAGGCCCCCGCTCGCCGTTGCACCGCACGTCCCAGAGCGAGACGGCGCCGTCGGAGCCGGCGGCGGCCAGGCGCCAGAACGGGCTGTAGCTGACTGGCCTCGAGGGCGCGATTGCCTCCGCCGCTGCCGGCGCCCCTGCACCCTCACCCGCTGCAGAGCCCGCGAGCCGCATCGCTCCCATGCTCGCGGCCAAGCCAGCCCCACGCGACGCCGCGCCTCGCCAGCTGCAAGGCACCGCACCTAAGCATGCGCACCACAGGGTTCGGGTACCGTGGGGTAGGGGAGGGAGGGGTTCGGGTACCGTGGGGTAGGGGAGGGTGGGGTTCGGGTACCGTGGGGTAGGGGAGGGAGGGGTTCGGGTACCGTGGGGTAGGGGAGGGTGGGGTTCGGGTACCGTGGGGTAGGGGAGGGAGGGGTTCGGGTACCGTGGGGTAGGGGAGGGTGGGTTCGGGTACCGTGGGGTAGGGGAGGGAGGGGTTCGGGTACCGTGGGGTAGGGGAGGGTGGGTTCGGGTACCGTGGGGTAGGGGAGGGTGGGTTCGGGTACCGCGGGGTAGGGGAGGGCGAGCAGCTTGGGGCGGGAGGACGGTGCAGGGCACCCCGAGCACCGCGTGTGAGGACGAGGGCGATGGGCGGTAAAGAGGGCGGCCGCACACAGCAGCACACAGCGACACACAGCGACACACAGCAGCACACAGCGACACACAGCGACACACAGCAGCACACAGCGACACACAGCGACACACAGGCCTCGAGATACGGGGAGATAGGGGGGAGATGTGGAACCCGGCTTCCGCATCTAGGCCTCGAGATGCGGGGGGTATGGGCGAGGGCTGCTCCGCATCTAGAGCACTGCACCCGCATCCGGCCAGGAGGCCTGCCCGCTCCACGCCGTGGCCGCCACCTCGACGTCGAGCAGCGCCGCCGCCCCGCCCGCCGCGCAAAACACGCCGCCCGGAGGGCCGGCGGCGAGGTGGAGCGGGCAGCCTGTTCACAGCTGGAGCCGTGAAGAGGCGCCGCTCACCCAGCCACCGCAGCAGCGACGAGAAGGCGGAGCCGCCAGTGTCTCCACCGACCGGCGGGGCGGGGAGACGCGCGCGCGGCAGCGGCGCGGTCGGCCACGGCTCCACCTGGACATGCCATGGACGTGTCATGGACGTGTCGTGGGACGGTGTGATGGACGTGTCCTGCCGTCGGCCGCCACCTGGACTAGCGATGCGGAGAGGAGGCCGTCGAGCGACGCGCAGAGAGCGAGGACAGAACCGCCGTTCGCGCCCGGCAGCAGAGCGACGCTGCGCACCCCCGCTTCCCCGCCTGCTCACACCGCCGGCCGTGACGAGGGGCTTCCCACGGCGACGCTGCGCACGCCCGCTTCCCCGCCTGCTCACACCGCCGCCCGTGACGAGGGGCTTCCCACGGCGACGCTGCGCACGCCCGCTCCCCCGCCTGCTCACACTGCCGGCCGTGAGGAGGGGCTTCCCACGGCGACGCTGCGCACGCCCGCTCCCCCGCCAGGCGAGCGAGAGACGCGGGGGGCGCCAAACTCGGCGTCGGTGTTGTACGCGTGCAGCGCGCCTGAGAGAAGCAGACTGCCAGCTGGGAGGGATGTGTCACGCGAGGCCGTCCAGGAGCCAGCGGAAGGGACTGCAGCGCGCCGGCGGCATCGCCCGCCACAAAGATCGGGCCGCAAGCGGCGCACGCCTAGGATGGGAGCAGGGCTCTTCATGCTTCAAGTCGAGGGCCCGCGCCGCCGCGACGCCTGGCCGCGGTCCCTCGTGCCAGGGTGTGTGCATGTGAGCATGTGAACATGTCAGTCTGATCTGGTTGCTGGTGCATGCGGTGCCGTGGTGGTGTTCGGGCGAACAACGTCCCCCTCAGGGCTTGAATGCAGGTGCGCTACGAGCCATGAGTAATACAGAGGCGTCCAGGGTCCTTTGGCAGACTACTGCAGAGGAGAAGAGAGGAGAAGGCACGCCTGAAGAGCACGCGCACGCACAGTCGGGACTCTGACTCGGCGGCCATGCACCTCACACAGCGGGCGGCAGGCGTAGCAGGCACCGTCAGCTCGATCCGCTGCTGGTGCGCCTGACGACCGCAGCTGCAGGCGGTGAAGGCGGGAGGCCCTTCCATCCCGTCAGCTCGAACTCGCTGCTTGTGCGCCGCGAGGCGCCGGCCGGTGGTAGCGCCCCAGAGGCGAACGAGCCCGCCTGAGAGGGCTGTGCCGAGATGTCGCCGAGATGTGCTGAGGTACGCCGAGATGCGCCGAGATGCGCCCAGATGCGCCGAGATGCGCCGAGATGCGCCCAGATGTGCCGAGATGCGCCGAGATGCGCCCAGATGGAGGTACCGTCGACGAGATGCGCCGAGATGCGCCGAGATGCGCCGAGATGTGCCGAGATGTGCCGAGATGTGCCGAGATGGGCCGAGATGCGCCGAGATGGGCGGAGATGGGCGGAGAGCTCCTGCGTGCGTGCTCACGCCACACTCGCCAGACAGACAGACGGCCGTCATGCTCGGCAGGGGCAGCTCCTACTTGCGATTGATTCATCGTGGTAAGTTGCGATCGATTAGCCGTCGTGCCCGGCAGCGGCAAGGCTCCTTTGGCCGGCCTGCGGCGGCGTGCCTGCGGCGTGGAGACGAGGGGCGTTCCACACGGGAGGAGTGCCATCGCATCTCGGCTGCATCTCGGCTCTTCATTGTTCATCGTTCACTACTCCTTTCTCCAGGGCGGTACAGGCTCGTCTTCCCTTCCTGCTTCACCGGCCGGCTCTCCTGTCCTTGGCTCACATCTCATCTCTCATCGGCTCAGATCTCGGCCTACATCTCGCCGCCACTCATCAAGCGAGAGCTCGCTCAGGTAGACGCGCTCGCGCTCGCTCAGCCCGTCCGCCGCAAACACCTCGCCGCCCTCGCCGCCCTCGCCGCCCTCGCCGCCCTCGCCGCCCTCGCCAAAGATCTCGGCGTGCAGCGCGTGGACTGCCGCTGCGGCGGCCGCCGCAGCCTCCTCGCTCTCCTCCTCGCCCTCCTCCTCGGGCGCACCGACGAGCCGCGCCGCGCGGCCGTCGCGTCCTTCCCGCCAGGCGCGGCCCTTTTTCGCCGCGCCGGCTGCGGCAGCGTCGTCGGAGCCGGTGGCGCCGGCAGCAGCGCCGAGCGCCGCGTTGGGGAAGAAGAAGGCGACGATCTCGTCCTCGGTCTTTGCGCCGCTCGCGAGCTCGTCGGTGGCCCGGTCGAGATCGGCCTCGGTGGCCTTGCCTCGCGCGATCGCGTCTGCAAACAGCGCGTCGACCCGCGACTCTTTCCTGGCTCGGCCTTCCTCCCGGGCGGCTTTCTCGTACTCGGCTGCCGCCTCGAGCGCCAGCGCCTCCGCCTCCGCCTCCCAGTCGTCGTCCTTTCGGTTCTTCTTCTTTGGCATCGCGCGTGTGCGTCCGGGCTGGAACGCTAGACGAAACGGCTCGCCGGCAGGTCCCGCGGCAGCACCTGGGCGGCCATCTAAAAGCGTAGAAAAAGTATTTTTCTGGATACCTTTGTCCTCCCATCCCTCGCGAGCGCGGTCAGGCTGGGCACAAGCCGCGGGCGGCGCGGGCGCGGCGGCCGCGGCCGCGGCGGCGGCGGCGGCGAGGTCAAGAGCAACAAGAAGGACTGGGCGAGCGTCGCCCGCGGAGCCGCACGCTCCCCCTACGACGGCGGTCCACGCCTCGAGTCCAACGAGCCCTCGCTATACGAGGGGAGCGACGAGGAGCTCTAGGAACGGCCGCCGAGCCCTTCCCGCAGCGCATCCCTAGCAGCGCAGCGGGCAGCGCGGCTCGCGCAGCGCGCGCGATCGCGCAAGCAGCGCGCGCGAGCGAGCGAGCGAGCACACACACACACACACACACACACACACACACACACACACACACACACACACACACACACACACACACACACACACACACACACACACACACTCCTACCTCCCCAGAAATCCCGAGGAGGCGCACAGCGCCTAGATATGTCTTGTGTTGCTGTGTGCTGCACGCCCTGCGAGCGGGGCGGGGTGCGCACTGACCCTCTGTGTTCGTGTGCGTCGCCCATCTCTCCCTGGAGATGACTGCTCTATTTATTTATTTATCCCATCCCTCCCTTGGGTTGTCTGTTTTGGTTCTTTCTTTCTTTTTCTCCTTTGGCCGCGAGGATTGGTGGACGCGATCCACGCAGAGGGCGGTGTATGCGGCCGATGTAGTCCGCCCCCCCGCTCCTCCCCATCAGTAGTAAGATTTTTGTGGTCCCGCGCAAACAACACGCAGCCACGACAACCTCACACGGAGCCCATGTTTGAGGCTCCGCCGTCATGAGTCGCGGCCACGAGCTGCAGCAGCAGAGACGAGAGACACAGAGAGCCTACTTGGCCCAGGGCGGGCGCGCCATCTCGGTGCCCGAGAGGACCGCGGCGGCACCCGTCAGGGCGATCAGCGGCAGCTGCGTCTGGACGATCTCCGCGAAGAGATCGAGGGAGGCGTCGCCGGCGACGAGCGCGGCGAGGTTGGCGAGGACGACGCCGGCCGCGGAGGAGGTGAGGACGTTGAGAGCGAGCTGGCGCTGCTTGGCTTGCACGAAGTCCGCGAACTCAGCCGGAATCTCAGACATGGAGAGCACTCCATCGACATTCCAGCGCGAGCCCGCGATACACCCTCATTGATACTCGGCGCCCGTGCGATAGACGCAGACAGCGCCGAAGATGCCCGAAGCCAGCGCCGTGTAAGCAAGGCCGGTCGTCGCGTACGAGAAGGCAGTCGCGAGCCCAATGCCCACGCCAGCCACCTTGCGCACGGTCGCCTCAGTCTCGGTGATCATTTTGCCTGACTCCTTCGCCTGCAGCTGCGCTGCGGTCACACTCGAGCCGGCGCCAGCCGTCGGCACGACGACGCCAGTCAGCGTGTCCGCCTCCAGCAGCGCCTTTAGCTTGCCACTGCGAGCAGCCTGCTGCGAGTCGTCGTTGCCGCCAATGTGCTGCCCTTTGACGAAGACGTTGGGCACCGTCCGCTGCTGCGTCAGATCGAGCAGCGCCGCCTGGAGCTCGTCGCCATCGGCACGCTGATCCAGCTCGATGGCCGTGTACGGCTGCGCCATGTCGTCGAACAGCGCCTTCGTCTTGGCGCAGTACGGGCACCATGATTTGCTGTAGATGACCACATCCTCCGCCTGAGTGGTCTGCTGGATGCTCTCCGAGAGAGGTGATGCGACGCTGCACACCGGTGTGCCGCACCGCGGCAGCACAGGCCGAGCGTGCATTGCCACACGGAGCGCGTGGCTACCGGCCGCGAGGACGGCCAGCAGCAGCGCGCGCATGGTGCACGCCTCTGCCAGACGAGTCCAGCCGAGCTCTGCGTCTTCGCGGAAAATCGTCTTTGGAAAATTCTCCTGACACGTGGAAATGACAAGGGAGAGAACGACGAGAGTGGGAAGACCGCGAGGTGGCATGAAGGTTGCAGCGAGAATCGGAGAGAGACTGCGAAGAGAGATAGGAAGAGGCGGACTCCCTAGGGTGGGCGACGGCTAGCGCACCACACACCTCTCCTTAAAATCCCTGTGTGGTGGCGGCGTGCCGTCCTCCCATCCCTCCCTTGGGTTGTCTGTTTTCTTTCTTTCTTTCTTACGTGGCGCGCTGTGCTGGGCGCGTTTTGGATTCTCGCCATCCGGTTGGCCTCGACTCGTTATTTCGGACGGAATTGTCACGCGACCTACGACACTCAGCCTACTCCATGCTCCGGAAGAGCTCGATCGTCGACTCGAGCTCCGGTCCACCTCCTCGCGCGTGCGTGTTGTAAATGTAGAGGGAGGCGCGCGCCGAGCCGTCGTAGGCGCTGCGGCCCCTCCGCACGAGCTCGGCGTGCAGCGGCTGCGTGCAGTGGTGGCCCGATCGGATGGCGATGCCCTCCTGGTCGAGGAAGGTCGCGAGGTCGGTGGGGTGCAGCCCGTCGACGTTGAAGGCGCAGAGCGCCGCGCGCCCGCCGCCCGTGGCCTCGTCTGACTTGGGGCCGTAGATCGAGCGGCACGCCCGCCGCGCCTGCGAACAGCCACCTGTGGGCGGTCACCGGGGTGGCGGTCAAGCTCGCGACGGGGTGAATCTGGTGCGTCTAGTATCACTGGTGGGCTGGGTGTGCAGCAGCATCGCTCAAAAAGAGGCAAAAAACTCGACAGCTACTTTTGAGTGTCAGCTCTCTCGACGCACCGTCCTCGGGCCCCTCGAAAAGCTGGCTGGTGGTCGCGCGCGGCGCGTCGGCGCGGCTCCAACTGGTTCGGCACCTCGGCTGGGTCCATCGGCACGAGGCCAGCCCCGTCGGGGAGCCCCGCGAGCGTATGTAGCCCCACCCCACATACGCTTGACGCCCCGCCCCAGATCGCGCTGTTTGGTAGGAAAAGACGAGGCGCCAAGGGGGGGGGGGGGGGTCAAGTATGGTACCCTAGAATGTAGAGCGCTCTACACACTCTACATCCTCTACACCCTCCCTCTCAGCATGAGTGTGTGTCCCTTCTTGTTTCATTCATATTAACAACGAAGGCTAGGTAGCTCAAAAAAATTAGAGCGCCGCGGCGCGTTGATCGCGGCACTAACCCCGCGGCGGCGCCACGCGGCGGGACGCGGCGCAGCGTCGTCGCCAAAACAAATGCGTGCGTCGCGGCGCGGCCGCGGCAGCATCAGCATCCACATCCACATCCACGTCACGTCCACGTCCACGTCTCGTCTTTGTCGCGGGCGCGTTCGCTGCGCGAAGGCTAGCGCGAAGGGCGACTCGAACCCGGAGCCAGCCGGCGAGGCGACAAAAACGCACGCGGCACGACGCTCACTTCCTTGAGATGCTCGGCAGCAAAACGTACGACGCTCACTTCCTTGAGATGCTCTTGATCTGGGTGGCTCTGCATATACTGCCGGGCGGGGCGGAGACGCGCGACGGAGTGGTGGAGGCGGCGGGGCGGCGGACGACGTCTAGTACCCGTGACTGCAAGAGCCTGAGATATGGGGAGATATGGGGAGATATGGGGAGATTTGGGGAGATATGGGGAGATTATCATGCGCTCGCACAGCCCGCAAGAGCCTAGTAGCTACCTAGAGCCTGAGATATGGGGAGATATGGGGAGATATGGGGAGATATGGGGAGATATTGGGAGATATCATGCGCTCGCACAGCCCGCAAGAGGGCTCGTTGTGCGAGTACGTATGGGACACGATGTCTCAAATATGAGGGGTTTTGACTCCTACCGGCTCCTGACGCTATTCCTGGCAGCTCTTATGACCAGGATCAGTAGTGCTATGATACAGGGTGCCCATGCTAGCGCAGGAGCTGCCACACTCGCCCGGACCGTCCCCTTCTGGGGCCGGTTCCGCAGCCCGCGAGAGCCGACAGCGGGGCCGTGCCGCGGGTGCCTACTGCCGAGTGCCACAAACACTGCGCCGTCCCGCCACCACCTACAGGCTGTCTTGTGTGATGGTTGGGATGTCCAAACGCCACCATCTTGGCTCTTGCGACCTCAAACCCGCGAGCTGTATGGGTGGTCCTGACGTCGACAGACGCCCAATGACCACGGTGAAGCTGAGCCGGAACGCGTCGACAAGTCTCGCCTGAGCCCGTGGCGGTCGCCGGCTGGGTCGCTGTGCACGGACCGGTACCTCAGGCGTCACCTCCGCAGCCTCAGGTCTCACACTCCATCACCTCCGACGGGACGCCGTCGGTGGCACGCTCAGCGGCGAGTTTGTTGCAGCCCCACAGCGAGCACGGCGTCGAGCCTACTCACTCCAGTTGGTTCGGCACACTCGGTGGGGTCCACCGAGTGTGCCGAACGCGCGAGCGGTGCGTCCTGGCAGCCCGCGCTGGCTGCGGAGCTGCAACAAACTCGAGTACGCTTTTTGGGACATTTTCGACGCTTTTGTCCCATATACTCGCACAACATGCCAGAGCCTAGTAGCTCTACCATACCTCCCCAGTAGCGCCCAGGGGCGCCCGCGGCTCGTGGGGGCGCGCCCGAGCGTGCGGGAGCTCCATCTGACCTCTCTATTTTCCCTAAAAGCCGTGGTATCAAAACACTCAGGGGGGCGTCGGTTACCTCTAGACGGGGTCGTGAGCGCGACCGCTCCAAATGGGAACGCGTAGTCCGTCTCGGCGCGACAGGGGAAGCGCGCCGTCGGTGCCATCAGCAAAGTCTGATGAGCGAGAGAGGCGCGCACACACGTTCACCCCTCAGCTAAGAGAACACAGCGCCATTACGAGTGTGAAGCGCGAAAGCTCCCTCCTAGAGTTTGTGCTGGAGGATCGCGACGAGGCGTCGGTGAACTGAAAAGTCCAACCAGTGTGAAGCGCAACCGTTCCGCGTCCTTCGCGTTGCGTCATGTCTCCTCGAAGGCGGAGAAGGCCTCGGCAATGTTACACTGTCTCCTCGAAGGCGGAGAAGGCCTCGGCAAGGTTACACTGTCTCCTCGAAGGCGGAGAAGGCCTCGGCAAGGTTACACTGTCTCCTCGAAGGCGGAGAAGGCCTCGGCAAGGTTACACTGTCTCCTCGAACGCGGAGAAGGCGGTTGTAGACGCACGGCTTGTTGCCGCCATCCATCAAATCACGCACACTTGCGAGTCGCAGTCGCATGCGAACGACTCCACACACGACGTGGAGTAGCACCCGGAGCCCACAGTTTGATTGTTGCAGTTGGGAGTGGCGGTCCCGCAGCGGACGAGCCCGGTCCCGACAGCCTCAGAGCCGCACGGGAAGCATTCGCACGGCGTCGCTTCGGTGCATCCGCCCCATTTGTACTTCTCGAACGATTCGACGGCGGTGCACATTTGGGTCTCTTCGCAGTAGGCAAAAGACCCGTCGGTGCAAGTGTAGCCGTTTTTGCCAATGGTCCCGGTGTTGGGGGTGTCGCAGTTGCAGGTCACGGGGTTGTAGACGCACGGCTTGTGGCCGCCATAGACACCCGAGGTTGCGCCCGGGCGTTCGTTCCAGTAGACCTTCTTGAATGATCCCTTGGGTTTGCCCCCATCCGCGTATTTGGTGTCATACCATTCGAAGCAGCCTACATTCGCGGTGGATGAGCGTCATTTGCATGGGCACAGAGCGCGCGAGTGTGAGGGGTGAAGGGCGCAACCGTGAATCCAGTTGGCGTCGTCGCTCAGTACCCCAACAAATGTGTGCCCTGCGGCGGATTTGCGGGCGGGTGGTGAGCTGCCAATGGACAACGCAGTGACGTGCTCAGGTGGCTAAGCCTAGGAAGACACCATTCTGAATGGCAAGGCGCTCGCACTCGTTAGCGTCCAGAATGTCGCGGTAATTAACCGGGCACGTGACGCCAGGAGAATAGGTCTCGAGGATAAGGAGGAGGAGAAGTTCCGTCCCCGACCAGGCTTGCGAGATGCACCTACGACAACCGCCCGGCGTCAGGGGGTGTCTCGGAAGTGCGGGTCACGGGGTTGTCGGCGCACGGCTTGTGGCCGCCATAGACGCCCGATGTTGCGCCTGGACGGTTGTTGTAGTAGACGTTGCGGCTGGACCCTTTCGGGTTTCCCGGGCTGGGGTACCAGTTGAAGCAGCCGTGGATCCAGTTCGTGTCGTCGTTCAGTTCACCTTTCCACACGCCCCCTGCGGCGAAGAGGGTGGGCGGGCGCGTGTGAGCGTCAATGCATACTCACCGAGGGAAGAAAATACTGTGCTAGCATCGAAAGGCACCATTCTGCTCGGCGAGGAGCTTGCACTCGCGTGCGTCCTGAACATCCCGGTATTCAGCCGGGCACGTGACGTCAGGAGAGTAGGAGAGGAGGATTGCATATGGAGCCCCTGCCGCAGTCGTAACGGTCACGGCCCCGATCGACTCCGAGATACAAGGCTTGTTGCCGCCGTATTCACCCGTCGCTGCGCCCGGCCGATTGTTGAAGTAAACCCTCTGCCACGTCCCCGGAGTCGCCGGAGTTGTGGTATCGTACCACTCGAAGCAGCCGTCTATCCTGCGAGGGCGGGGGGGCGCGGGTAAGCAGCGTGTAAGTGTGGACTGCGAGGCACTGTTACTAGGGAGGCACCAGTTTGCGTCGTTGTACAGCTGCCCAACCCATTCGTATCCTGCGAGAGCGAGGGGGTAGCGGGTAAAGCAGCGTGTACGCAGTGGACGGCGAGGCAATGACTGTTACGAGGGAGGCACCATTCTGAATGGCGAGGCGCTCGCACTCGTTTGCGTCACGAACATCGCGGTATCCAAACGGGCACGTGACGTCAGGATAGGCGAGGAGCGTAACGGCGTTCACAACCTCCGCATTGGCTGGACAAATGGAGCAAATCGGGTAGAACTCTCCGTCGTCACCGAGGAGGGTCTCGCCGCTTTCCGCGCGGTCGATTTCCGTGCAGTTGGCTCCGCTGTCCCTCGGCACACAGCACGTACAGGTCAGCTCGGCGCCGCAGGCAATGGCGTCGTCGCACTTGGGGATGGAATGGAAGGTGTAGTCGGAAGCAGCACAGCAGGTGGACGGTGACTTCCACCACCCAGGGTAGTCTGCGTGGCACCCATCTTTGTTGTGCGTGTACTGAAAGTAAGCCCCCGATCCGGGGGGGTCTTGGAAATGTTGGTCGATTGTCTCCTTGGAAAACGTCGTCGAGTAGAGCTTGCATTCGCCACCAGAGAAAGTCTTGTTGTCGTACGCGTTGAACCAGAACCCGTGGCATCTGAAGGGGGGTTGAGGGGGGGCTTCTAGTTAACTGAGAGAGCCAGCAGGAGTGGCCGGGATACGGGGCAGGGGCGCGTAACTGGTCCCCAGTCTCCACTGGCCACTGGAGGCATTTGCTGTTGCACTCTGCTTTTGTCAGGTACTTGAAGGCGATCAAGAGCGGACCTGTCTCGGTGTTGTCCATCGCTTCCCCAATAGTATCGTATTTGGCGCACAAGTAGATGCTCTTTCCGCCGCCTTTGGCTCCTTGGTTGAAGTTGCCATTTGCGCCGCCCCAGCCTTCGACGATCGTGTAGTCTTTCGGGCAGCTCTTTGACTCGTAGAACTTCAAAGAAACGAGTTTAGCACCTTCCGTGGACTTCGCCTGGCACAGGTAGAGGTAGTCACCGCCCACACCATTGTTCAGGTCCGCGTTCCAATCGGTCGCCTTGTCGGTCGCACGACCACCGATGACATTTTTGTACTTGTCCGAAATTTCGCGGTCACAGTAAGTCTTTTTGCCTTCGACCACTTTGAGGTCGACGATCCCCTCCACGTTTTCGTCGGCATCCCCAGTGTCCTCCACGTTCTTGGTCGTGTGATAGCAGAGGTACATCTTGTCCTTCGACTTGGCATGTTTGGCATCCTGATTGAGGTCGCCATTCAGCGCGCCTGCGCCCTCTACGCTCTGCCACCCAACAGTGCTGGCGCACCCAGAGTCGCCAAAGATCTTCACGTCATCGATGATCCCGCTGTCTAGCCCCGCTGCCGCACCCGTAGCAGCCGTCCCGGGCCTTTTCGTTGTGAGCTGCTCTGGCTTACAAGCCGAGCGAGCGCATGACGACCGAGGTTCAGCATCCGGCTTACCGGCATTTAGATTGTAGCACGAGCACTGGGAGCAATCCCAGCCGGTGCCATTGAAGGCGCAGACGCCTGAGGAGAACCGACTCGGGGTGAGAGCGTGCGGGAGGGCGGAGGGGAGGAACGGCAAGCGAAGCACCTGGTTCGTTCGGAGGATCCAGGTGGCCGGCCGTGAAACACTCCGCCTCATCGCCAACCGGGGTGATAAGCGTGGTAAAGCGGTCTTCGGCCAGTCTTGCCGCCTCCTCAATGTCCGCCTTGCTGATCTCCGGAGCGTCCTGCGTCCCAGTGCCGATCCATGGCTCGACTTTTGCCATGATGGACCAGACCGTCACCATTTCATCGACAGTCAGCAGGTGCGGGATGTGGCTCTGTGCGTTGTTCATTGCGACACTGTCGCAGAAGTCGTCCAGCGAAGCCGTGTCTGAACCCGCTCCCTTGGGCGACCCGCACGTGATTTGGGTGGACCCGAACGCTTCCCCGGCCGACACGACCATTTCGTTGCTCGTGGTGGTGAAGCTGCTCTTTTCCTGCTTGTAGTTGAAGCCCATAACGTCAAACCCACTGTTGGAGGCTTTGTTCAAGCTGTCACTCTTTGCGGACTGGTCCATCGAGGAACTGAACCGGTATGCCCGCGTCGCCTCGCAGCCGAGCTCGAACTTCGTTGGCAAGTGTGTCCCGAAGTCGTAGAGGAACGCGTCGAGATCAGAGGTGTAGTCCATTTGGTCGTCAGAAGCGATCTTCATTGCCAAGTCGAGCACAGCGGTCACGAAATACTCGGACATGTCGCAGCTTGTCAAATGGCTGGTATCGATCGTGGCGTGCATGGCCACTGCGCGGGCCCGGAAAGTGTACTCCTCGTCTAGTCCCTGGCTGGCAGCCTTTTCGTAGCTCTTCGTCTCCTTGGACCTTCCAAAGCCGATCTGCGTCGTCTTGGTTTGCTTCCGTTCCGTTCCAACGCCTCCCTTCTCTGCTTTCGTGGTCTGCTCTACTACCTTCTCGTAGCCCCCGCCTCGTGACTGGCTCTCGCTCGCTGCCTTGTCGGCCGAGCTCGCAATGCTCGAAGTCGAGCTCTCGACCTCAAGGGAGCAGGTTGTGAGCGGATGGTACACCGACACAATATCGGGCAGCGCGTAGTCCCGCGTGCCGACGCTCCACAGCTTGTTGGCGTCGTACGTGTACTTCAGGATGTCCTGCGGGTGCACGCAACGTGAGGCGAAGTCTCTGGCAGTGAGGGAGGGAGAAAAGAGAAGGGGAAGGGGGGCCTTGCCAAAGTTGTCCGGGTCATATCCCTTCCCAGCCAGGAAGTTGACAGCGCTGTTCTTGGTGGCTAAGCCGGGCGCGACGGGGAAGGTGGCGGTCACTTTGACGCCTCCGGAGACCGAGTCAACTCCGACTGTTGGGTTGTAAGATGCGTCGCAAAACGCGCGAATGTTAGACGGGTTGATCCCACACTGCTCGGGTTGCCATGCCCTGCACACGTTCACATCGACGTTGACTAACTCGCCATCGACTGTCACTGCGGTGAGGGCCATCCCGAGGTCGAATTCGGCTTTGGAACTCTGAGTGAAGTACACCTTGGCCGCATCCTTGATCTCCTCCAACTCCATCTCGTTGCCGTTGACGACGACTTGGTATTCGTACGTGTCGGACTCAGATGTCTCGCTCAGGCGGCGAGCGCCCGAGCCGCAAGAGACTTCGACGCTGTTGGGTCGCACGCCGAGCACCTGCGTCCGGGGGGGGGGCGCATCACTCTCCGTCAAGAGCGCGGCTGTGGGGAGTCCCTCCCGATCGGCTCGCCTGGAGGAGCTTGTTCTTCACCAAATTGCGAGCGAAGTCGGCGCACTCGGCCGACTTGAAAGCGATCACAAAAGACTTCATTCCTTTCGGTGCGAACAGGATGTCGCGCCCCGCGCTGGCCCGCGACACTTCTGACGGGAGCGTACCGTCGCCGCCGTCCTGTGATGGCGGACAAGCAGCGGCTGTGGACTACAGAGGCTTAGCTAGATGTAGTACAGACGAGAGGGGGAAAGGGGGGCGGTGCCGGGAGCGGCAGCGCGATCGTATTGGGCAGCATGGACAAGTCGCGTGCAATGCGCGCAGCCCCGCCAGAGGAGGGAGCAAGGCCAAAGACGCCGCTCGCGATGAGGCAGATGAAGACGGTGCAGAGCATGTTGCGCCAGCAGAACTTGGACCAGGAGGACCAGCCGGAGGCGGAGACGGAGCCCTCCGGCGTGGCGGTCTCATCGATCGTCGCGCCCTGAACAGGGTTTGTGGGAGTCAGACTGGCTGTGAGCTACGGGCAAAAGGGAACCCGGCGTATGCAGGCGGCGAGCACCGAGTCTGTGGTCGACGGCGTGGAGCCGCGGGGCGGCTTGCCAATGCCACCGACAGACTCGGGCGAGACAGACTCGAACTGCGGCGCGCGCAACGCGCTGTCAAGCAAAGGCGCGGGGCAGTGTGTGTCGTCTGTGTGGGAGGGCGCGCACCGTGGACTCCTTGCCCGACGCGCCCTTCTCCTTTGTCTGTTTCTCGTCCTCGTCCTCGTCGGTCTCCGCCTTGACTTTCGTCTCGACGTCGTCGAGCAGATCGTACTTGTTGGAGACCTTCGTGGACGTGACCTCGCCCTTGCGCTCTGTCTTGTTGCGCGAGGTCGAGACGATCCAGTCGGGCTCGCCCTACGCATCGAACGCGCATGGGGTCCGCAGACGCACGGCACAGAATGCGGCGCTTGCCGCCGGGGCGGGCTTCTCCTTTGGAAACTCCTTGGCCGAGACGGTCCAGCCGTCGTCGCCCTACGCAATGAAAGCGGGGTGGGGTCAAGGAGTGGTCGGCAGGCGCACGGCGCAGAAGCAAGGCGCTCGCCGCCGGGGCGGGCTCCGGAAACTCCTTGATCGACGGCTGCATCTCGCCGCCGGCCGCCGCCGGCTTGAGAGCCCACTCGTCGATGCCCTGCGCGTGACGTACACTGTGGTCGACCACAGTGTGTGCACGGGATGGTGCTGGGAGGCGCTCGCCGCTGGGGCGGGCTCCTCCGGAAACTTCTTGATCGACGGCAGCGTCTCGCCGCAAACCGCCGCCTGCTTGAGAGCCATGTCGATCTTGATGACCGGCTTGAGCGCCGGGTCGTTCTTGATGACGCCGTTGGGGACCGTCGGTGGGTCGGTCGGGCGCGCGAGCTTGGACCAGAAAACGAACATGGCCTTGGCCTTGTCCGAGTCGACCGGGCCCGCGTCAGGCGCCTTTTCCGCGGCCGGGTCCTTCTTGAGGACGTCCTCCGTGCCACACTTTGCCACGGGGATGTCCTTGACGTCCTTGACGCCGCACGCCTGTGGGCGAGGGAAAGTACGCACAGGCTTTCAGAGACGGGAGAGGGATGATAATGCGGCCGTCGGG
The DNA here is from genome assembly GCF_000372725.1 of Emiliania huxleyi CCMP1516. Lineage (NCBI taxonomy): Eukaryota > Haptophyta > Isochrysidales > Noelaerhabdaceae > Emiliania > Emiliania huxleyi. Next base: position 150,831 of record NW_005199913.1, read on the forward strand.
CTCGCTCTCGGGCGGGCTGCCGACGGCCTTGGCGCCGGCCGGATCGTCGACGGTGAACGTAAGGCGGGACGCCTCGGGCACGGCGTCGAGCGAAACGCCCGTCGAAACGCCCGCAAAGTGGACGCCGGCGAGCGAGCCGGCGGGCTCGCCCTCAGACGGGACGTTGCCAGTGCCGGTGTCGATGCCATCCTTGAGCGAGACGGGCTCGGAGGGGATGCCGACGGCGTTACCTCCGCCAGAGTCGATGACGGCCGTGTTGTCCGCCAGAGACGCCTGTCAGCCACAGAACGCGAGAGGGTCGTCTTGCAGGGAAGGCGCAGCGTTACGTGCGTTGCAGCGGTGCGCGTGTGCATACCCCCTCCCTCAGCCACTGCAAATTAACGCACACCTGCTCGTCAGCAAGCGGCGGCGGAGGAGAGAGCTTGAGCACGAGCTTGTCACCGGCGGCCGGCACGAGCTCGAGTTTGAGCATGTTGATCGAATAAATCCCTGCAGAGTCAAGAAGCGGTTGAAGGTGGTGTCCCCGATGGGAGGTGCAGGCCAGCGCTCGAGTGGCCCTCACGGCTGCGGACACAGAGTGGCATTCTCTAGACGCAGCAGAGATGCGAGCAGGCGGGAACTTTGCTCGGCGGGGTCAATCTCAGGTCAATCTCGGCTCGTAGCAGGAAAGGCAAGCGCCTACGGGATCACGACCATATGAAAGAGGGTGAAAAACTGGTATTGAGATGACTAAGGGGTACATGGGGGTACATGGGGGTACATGGGGGTACATGCAACATGGGGGTATGAGAAAATCTCGGGCAATCTCCAAATCTCACACATCTCCAATCCCCCACCCTCCACCTCCACCTCCACCCCCACCCCCACCCCCACCCCTACCGCCACCCCCGCCCCACCAGTACCCAAGCCTCGCCTTAGAGCCTCGGGGGTAAGGGAAAAGAAATCGTGAATCCGCATCAGGTTTCGCATCTCCGCCGGAGGACTAGATGCGAGCTCTAGATGACTGACGAGTGTCGAGTAGGAGAACGCTGACGCGCCTACGGACCGCACGTCGCGGCGTGAGCGTCGAGACGAGGCCGCCGGCACGCTCTCTCGCGTCCTCGGCGCTCGGACTGGAGCCGGGCGGCGATTGGCGAGCAGCGAGAGCGAATCGCTCTCGTGCCGTAAGAGAGGGAGGGCGGTCGGACGGGTTCGCGCGGGACAAGGGTGTGGAATGGGCAGCAGCGGACGCGTCTCGCGGCCTCCTCCATGGCAGCGGTTGTACCTGCAAGCGGGAGTAGGCAGGCGGTGCGAGGCCAAGGGGGGTGCAGCCGCTCGCGCCGCGAGCGAGGGCGCATCGCATGGTAGGGGTGGTGAGGGGGCGGCGGGTTCCGTGAGCAATAGGCGTCGCGAGGGTCTAGGTGTGCAGCTCGCGGCGGCATAGTCGGGCGCAATGCGGCGCGGCAAGCGCGAGCGGACGAGGAAAGTGCATGGTATGCCTCGTGTGGATGTCAGGCAAAGGCGGTCGGGGGAACTATTTTCAATCAAATGGAGCGCCTTGAGCACTCCTTCGGCTTTAGGTTTGTTCGGCACCACTCTATCGAGGTCTCGCGGCAATATTTTTCGTTTTTATGGGAGTTTGTTTTGATCGCGCGACCGACGTGGCAACAATCTCGCTCCTCTCTCTCTCTCTCTCTCTCTCTCTCTCTCTCTCTCTCTCTCTCTCTCCGACGTGCACGTGGTCCCACCGACCGACGTACGTGGCTCCATCAATCAAGCCTGGGCAGACGCCTCCGATCTTGGGATGGCCATCCCAAGATCGTTCCGAGAGGTCCCCGAGGGACCCCCCCAACCCCATAGGATCCGGGGGGGGAAGGTTTGGAGGCCCCCCCCCCCCCCCCCACACTCGGCGGCAGCCTCCTTCCAGCGGCTTCCAGAGTTGCTGAGCTGGAGCCGCCCTACCTCCTCGGAGGCGAGGGGGCGGCAAGGACGAGGTCTGACTCGCGTTGGTTGGAGACGTCGGGCGCCGTCCCGTTTTCGTGTGATCGCTCGGTCACACGGTCAGACAGTGAACAGTGTCTCCACCGCCTCTGGCGCTCTCTTCTCGGAGCAAAAATAATAAACTCATCATGTCACACATGCCAACCCGCATACCGCGATACCGCCTTGCAGGCTACGTACGTCCGTGAGCGCGTCCGTGAGAGTACTCAAACAACGTGGACCTCTCCCCCCTCAGCCTCCACCATGAACAGAGCGGCTCGTGTCGTGCCGCCGGCGCCTGGCGGCTCCCCGGCCGCCAGCAGAGCCTACCCCCCGCCCACCCCACCCCCCAGCTCTCGCGCCCTCGGCCGCCAGCGTCACACG